>NC_133617.1:671897055-672029555 GCF_048593235.1 Sminthopsis crassicaudata
CCCATACCTAAAGATAGACATTATAAAGGATCAAAGTAAAGGGAGGAAATGTGGATAAGGAGAGAGAATGCTAGATTTAAAATCAGGGCCCTGAAACTTCCACTAATTTGCTCTGTGGCTTTGACTTGGTCAGTGCATCTCTTGTGAGTGTGGGTTCTTTATAAATGAGGAAGATTGGATGAGATGATCCCTAAGGTCACTGTGAATTCTAATTTTGCAACTTTTTGATTTCCTACAATATCCCTAGTCTCAGATCGATTTGGCTCTGTCAATGCTTAATCCAGGACAGCCAAAGTCCAGGAAGGGTTTCAAGGGATGGTAGGTCTGAAGATTTTGTTCCCTGAAGGAAAGAGGGATGTTCAGCCTGAGGAGGGGAAAAGGGAGGGGAGGTGTGTTTCAAATATCAAATATCTGAAGAACTGTTCCTATGGATGAAAGGGCAAACTTCTTCTGTGCTTTCCCAGAGGGCAGAATTAAGGGCAATGAACCAACAGGTGATACTAGGAAGATATTAACTCAATGCAAAAAAGAACATCTTGACTCCAACAGCTGACCAACAAAGGAATGAGGTGCTCCCAGTCCTTGTGAGTGTTTGAACAGTGACCAGAGATTTATCTATTGGGGACATTTGCACTGGAGAGGTTGAATTAGAAAACCTAAGAGCCCTTCCAACTTTATAATCTTTAAAAACTACAATATTTCAAAGAAAGAAGAAATCATTTGCAGGTACCACAATCAAGAAGGCTCTCTCAGAAAGGTAGGGCTTTCTCTGAAGGACAGGGAAGGTTTGGAAGGGCATGAGAAGGAGCATTTGTTCCAGGCTCAGTGTACAAAATAGGCTCTGGAATGTTTGAGGTTAAGAAGAGTGAGGAACATGAGGAAATCAATCTTCTTATAATCAGCTGTGCATCATGGAAAGAAAAGAAAGAGGGAGAAGAGGTTTATCGAATAGGAACCATAGCAAAATGGAGAATGTCATTTAGAGAGAGGGTCAGAAGGGGAGAGAGAAAGAGAAAGACAGAGACAGAGACAGAGAGAGAGACAGAGAGAGAGACAGAGACAGAGAGAGAGAGAGAGAGAGAGAGAGAGAGAGAGAGACAGAGAGAGACAGAGAGAGACAGAGAGAGAGAGAGAGACAGAGAGAGACAGAGAGACAGAGAGATACAGAGAGAGAAATTATCTTAACTCTGTGTCTCTCATCACCTGGCACAGGATTCTGCATAGGGTAAAATACCTTAATAAAAGCCTGTTGAATGAAAGAATTAAGGAGCTGAAAGGATCATCTAGTTCAACTCTCTCATTTAACTGTTAAGCAAAGTGAGGCTAAAAGACAGGAAGAATCATACTGTGACAGAGCTAGGATTTGAAAGCTAATCTCCCAGTTTTCAGTCCAGTTCATTATAGCCAGTCCAATCCCTCAGGCTGTATGGGAGATCCTTACACACCGATACCCCATAACACCCAGGAGTATTTCAGGCACCCTCCTTTAGAAATGCCTCTCAACAAGGTGAGACTTCCTGAACTCAAATTATACATAACCTCAGTTTATAGGTAAATGGAATGTTGTTGTTTTTCAGTTGTTTCTGACTCTTATAACCCCATTGGGGATTTTCTTGGCACAGATACTAGAGAGGTTTGCCATTTCTTTTTCAGTTCACTTTACAGATGAGGAACTTGAGGCAAAATTTTTTAAGTGATTTCCTCAGGAACATACAGCTTGTAAGTGTCTGAGGCCATATGTGAACGTACAAAGATGACTCTTCCTGATGCCAGACCTGGCACTCTATACACTGCACCATCTACTTGCCTAAATGGAGCGTACACACTACTTAATTCAATCTTCTCATTGTAAAGCTAAGAAAACTGAAGTTTAAAAAGAAGAATGACTGCCCAAGATCACAGAGCATGTCGGTGATAGTGCCAAGACCCCAACCCAGAATCACAGAACACTGAAACTGAAATGCATTTCAGAAAATATCTATCCAGTCCAATCCTCTCATTTTACAGATAAGGAAATTAAGGCACAGCCCATTCTTTCTAATTAATTCTCATCTATAAACATTCAGTGGGTTTTAATTTGTTTTTCCCACATTGGGAAACTAGCGTTTCTCCAGTAGGTAATGGGTCAGGCCAATGATGGTGACCATTTAGCATAAATTACTAAAAAGTAATTGAAATCCAGAAGGTAGAGAGCTTCCACAATCTCAGTAATGTGAGGAAGGAGACCTTGTGGGTCAAATACTATATACTTCCAAGAGAGAGAATGCATTGCTCAACACCACAGATTCAAAACCTTTTCTGCTCTAAGTGGATCCTGGATAGGCTAGGACATCTCCAGACCCCAGAGATTCAGGATCAGAGACCTTGGAATCCTTCAGATATCCTTGTTACTTATGCAATGTAACAAGTTAAATAGTTACTAAACACATATTGTGTATCAGGCACTGTCCGAGGTGCTGAGTAAAGATGAAAATGAAAGTCTTTGCCCTCAAAGAATTTCTGTTGGAAAGAAAAGGGTGAGCAAGAATTATAGCAAATATACATAAGTAAATACAGAGTGAACAAAATTACATAAAGTAATGTGAAGACTCGGAGAACAATAACACTCCAGGGTGGGTAGACTCTCTAAAGGCCTGTGTAGGAGGTGGCACCTGAACTGAGCTTTGAAGGTTCTAGGGATTCTAAGAGGAACAAGAAAGGAGAGATTGCATTCCAGATATGGAAAGCAACTTGGGCAAAGGCATGGAGGTGGGAGATAGGATATCTTTAATGAGAATGAGAATAAAGAAACATTTATCAAGCCAGTCTGATCAGAACAGAGGAGGGCAGCAATATTTTTTTTTTTAAAAGATTGTAAAAGTAAATGGGATTCTTGTTGTGAAGGTCTCTATGGTTAAAAGTTTTGCATTTTTATCCAAGCTATAATAAGAATATATAATTAATAATAATAAGTAATAAAGATAATACTATTACTAATAATAACAATAAGAAGAAATCAAAATAGGGGAGCGACATGGTTGAATGAATGCCAACTGTCTCAAGGATGGATTGGAGAAGGGAAAATACTGCAAGCATCAAGATCAACTAGCAAACTGTGGCAATAGTCCAGGAAAGAAAGAATGATAGAAGAAAACAGTATATATGGAGGGATGGGGTCAAATGTGAGAGATGCTGTGGGGGAAGAATTGAAACTTGACAACTGATTGGATATGGGAATAAGGGAGAGAGAATAGTTAGGGATGACTCTGAGGTTGCAAATCAAGATAACTTAGTGGTGACCTCAACAGAAAGAGCAACTTTCAATTCCATTTCCAAAAGATGAAAAATATTAAACATCAAAGGAAGAAAACAAATCTCTCACCAGAAACTGAACATCTGTAGCTTAGGTTGATGACAGTGATGACATAGATGGGCAATGTCTCTGATCAAGACAGCAAGAACCTCACACCTTCAACTTGGATGAAGGATTAGGGTCCCTAATTGAGGCTCTGAGACAATTCAAACATATTTGGATAAATGGTTAGGACCCCTAAATAATCTCCTTCTTGGTGAGTGATTCAATATTCTATTTGTTTCTCAGTCCAAAATCAATAACTTCCAGAGCTAAAGAGAGTCCAGTATATTGTGACTTCATTCAAAGTGTGTTACTCCTGAGGGCATTTTATAAACCTCTGTGAACCCTCAATTGATGATGAGTCCACTTTGTGCTTTTGGGGAGTGCAATTTCTTCATTTGCACACATTTTTTCCTAAAAAATCATGGAATTCAGAGTCAGAAGTGACCTTAGTGACCATCGAATCCAACCTCTTATTTTACAGTTTGGGAAATTGAGGCTCAGAGGAAGAAAGGGACTTGCTCAACATTCTAAAGCTAGTAAATGGCAAAACTGGCATTTAGATGTAGGTCTTGTACCTTTGAATCCAATAATGATAAACGAGCATCCATTTAGGTGCTATTATTCTTGAAAGCAATAAAACCACATTTCTTAAGAAGTATTTTCTATCTGAAACCACTGGCAAAGTCAGCTTGACCGGGTCATCCATTATTCTGAGCTAGGAAGTATTTCATGGGAGAGATAGTGATGAAGCCTCTCAAAGTTCAATAGCTACTCCTGAGGGTAAGGGTAAAAAGTCTTCCTCAATATTTAAAGTTTCAAGAGAGGTACAGCATTGGCCATCCTGTCAGTGCTATAAAAAGAAGTATGATATCAAGCAATAATTCTGTCTTCTGCATTTGTGTAATCAGACACTGTGGTGCATGCCCGGTGGTGGGAAACATATATAAATGACATGGATAGGTTAGAGTACATCCAGATGAGGCTGACTAGGATAGATAAGGATCATATGTTAGGAATGTCATGGGAGGGTTGGGGAGAGAACAACAGTTGAAGAGGCCTCAAAGGACATTTTGTCCAGCCTCTTTATATCATGGATAAGAAAACTGAGACCCACAGAAATTAAGTGATTTCCTCAATGTCACAAGTGGAACAGAGGGGACTTAGATATGGGTCTTCTCCCAATATATATAAGCAGCTTTTTCATTATACCTTCAAGTATAAGTAAAAAATAGGATGATTACTAAAGTCCCTTCTAGGTTGAAAATTCTGTGCTTCCTATAGGAGGAAATCATAATTCATTGGCAAATGAATCATATGTGGCATGGGGAGAGACTGAAAGGGAATGGCTACAGACAAGGTAAATCCCTTATGGAGCCTTTCTTGCCCTCAGGCATTCAAAAGCATGGCTTGCATGCTGGGAATACATTCTCCTTCTCATTTGCACTTGTTAGAATCCTTGTCTCCCTTCAAGGCTCAGCCTGGGCACCTCTTCTTCCTTAGGGTCTTCCATGATTCATTCCCAGAGCTGAAAAGAATGTCAGACTCCTCCAGTTTTTTGAGAGTCCATGTCTGGACCTTTCTTTGTCCTTGTTGTATTCTCCCTTGTCTTATCATTATCTCTACACCGGTCACACTTCAATACTTCAGGGATCTGTAATTGTGTCAGTGTGGGAAGTCCATCCACTAATGCAGGTTCCAATGCCAGCCCCTTTAGAATTCAATTAAAGGCTTTTGATGTCTTGGAGAGGGGGAGGAAAAGGAGGAAGGAAGAAAAATTTGGAACTCAAAATCTTACAAAGATGAATGTTTAAAACTAGCTTTATATGTAATTGGAATAAATAAAATACTATTAAGTAAAAAAAAAGTCATAGTGTGGAAAATGTTCTGATTTGTCCTTGCACAACAAATATACTCACTATCACCAGGACCACATTTGTGGGCAGAACCTCCCAGAGCCCATCTTCCCCTGACCCAACCCTCGAGAACCTAGGATTACCCCCATGTCATGATTAGACGTTGGAGCAGGCTATTCCATGTCATGGTCTCCCATCAAATATAAAAAATCCTTTCAAGGATAGGACCTGTGTAATAGCTGTCCATGTATCCCCCAGAGCCTCAGCAAAGCACTCTGCTTTGGACATCACACATACACAAGTAACATTTGTTTCCTTGCACTGAATTGAATTAAGTAAAGTTTCAGATGTCACAGTGAAAACTCCGAATCTCCAGAGGACAATAAGAAACCTACAGGGGAGAAGCATCAAACCTTGCCTAGGAATCAGAAATTCCCTGACTCTGCTGCACTCCTTCCTCCCATTATCTCACCCCCACAACCACCCACCCACAGTGGTAGCCAAAACAGCCAGACACACCCAATAGGACCCTGCCAATCCATGGAGTTTGTGTCTTCTCCCTAAACAGTGGACATTCTGCCAATACCTGGGTGCTTGAATCAATGAGCACACATGAAATTAGACTCCCCAGCTACATCATGAAAATTGTCCCCCAAAAAGAAAATGACTTGTGCCTCAACAGACAAACTCACGGACCTGTGGTGATAGGGGGAGAAGAGCATTAAACATTCATAATGGTAAGCTATAAACAGCTGTGACTTGCTCCAGAGAAGTGAGAATATATATCAGATCCTTACAGGCTCTGTAGTGATATAGAAAACCACAAATTAACGCTATCTATGTTGCATTGCATTTTTATTTCTTTTGATAAACATTTCCCAAATACATTTTAATTTGGTTCAATGGCTTTGTTGAAGACTTAAGTTTGAAACTTTTAGTGTGGGTGACACATACACGTGCATATACACATATATATATTTTGAAGTATAAAAACAAAATCCAGAGAAATGGAATAAGTAGATGTCAGCTAAGTAGTATGGTGAATATAGTCCTAGACCTGGAGTCAGGAAAATCTGAACTCAACTCCGTCTCAGACACTAGCAGTGTTACCAAGGACAGATCAATGAACCTTTACTTGCTTCAATTTTGTCTTCTGTGAAATGGGAATGATCTACCTTCCAGGGTCATTGTGAGAATGACATAAGATAATATTTGTTAAGCATTTTGGAAACCTTAAAATACTCTGTAAATGATATTATTATTTATTATTATTATCATCATCATCATTATTATTATACCTAAGATGAACCATAGCTTAGGTCCAAAGACAAAATAATTGGTAAAACATGAACTAGTCTATCTACTTTTCCTTTCCTAATTATTTCTTCAATGTAACTTGGTATTTTCTGTCAACCCTGATCTGCTTCTTCAGCCACAAGCTTCCCTCTTTTCTGATGAATAGGGCAGTGTTGTAAGAAGGGTAATTTCCAATAGGCATAGTCATTAGCCTCCTACATGGAGTGAACCCCAATGAGAGGGCCCATCACTTCATGCCCCTAAACTACCACATTTCCATTTATACGATGATTGGTTATAAGCAGTTTAACATGACATTAAGACATGTTTCATAGTGTTCTAATGTGATGATTGATTATTCTTCTCATCACATCACTATCTCTAAACATTAACATAATCTTCCAAAGACTTAATACAGCATATCTTAGCTAATCAATCACCCTTTACTCCAGACCCTTAATTCTTCATTTTTGCTAAGCACACATTTCTGTACTTGCCTCCAGTTCTATTCACAAGCTAGCTTCCCTTCTATCTGGGTCAGCTTGCCCTGGACTTTTCTGAGTGAGGTCTCTATACACTGTCTAATATAATCGCATTTTCATGTTTGGCCTAATACCAAAAGGTCCTACTTAGCAGTATGATCACTTTGCTGAGTCTTCTTTTCACACAGACCCTTTTCTTAACCAACATTTAACTAAATGCTCCTGACTGGATCAGCCCTGTTTGTGCCCTGAAAGCAGATTTGCTGAGCCCAATTTTGCTATGTGAAAAATTTGTTAAATTCAAATGTGCTAGTGGAAATGCAAATAATTTCCATGACAAAAAGCTATAATCACTGCAGAAGTCATAGTTTAGTCTACTAGCTGTAGGAAGAAAAGACTAAACATATATAAGGATATATGTATATTCTGTTCATTTCTAATTGCAAAAACAGTGGTAAAAACAGAATGGTTATCTCCATGATGTTCAGCATCCTTTCAGAACAGAAAGGATCCACTCCAAACAGTAAGAAAGGACTGGAAGAAAAGACCAAAGGAGATTACCTCTCTCAACTGCTTGACTCCACCAAAGATTCTCATCACTCCATCAATCTCTTGTTCCAGCCTTCGAGACCAGTACTGCATCCTGTAAGAAAGGGAAGAACACACAAATTCAAAGGAAGCTAGTAACAGAACCTAAAACTGGGTCTAAGGAGAATAAAATGAAACATTTCTGCTTCACATTTTATTTCCATGTCACCATGAATAGGCCCCAAACCAAAAATACACAAAGTATTTTAGCTTAGACAGATCATGAGCCTCAGAATTTAATTTACACTTGGGGGGGGTAGTAGGAAAAAAGAAATGGAAAAAAACTACCACATTTTGCAATTCTCCCTTCAGCTGAAGTAGAAGTAAAGGGAGAAAAATTATGCAATAGGTAACCCCGCCAAAAAATTAGAACTTGAGATTTAAATGGACCAGTGAAGCTCATTAAGTGAAGGATCAACATCACCCTCGAAATGATTTCTTTTATAATATGAGTTATAACTCAGATATATTTATTCTAAAATGTGGATGTTCACATATTAGTTTTTTATAGGAGGAAGATGTGTATGGTTAGATCTTTTAAAAGTTCTTTGGGTCATAGAATTTAGAGATGAAAGAATTTCAGAGATCATTTACGATAGTAATGTCAAACTCAAATAGAAATGGGGGCCACTAACCTAAACTTAAGGATCCCTGGGATTCCATATCGATTTATAAAACCACATACTAATATTATTTGTGTACTAATGTATTATTTATTTTGGTAAACATTTCCCCATTTTATATTTATAGTAGCTCTTTTTGTGGTGGCCAAAAAATGGAAATTGAGCGGATGCCCATCAATTGGGGAATGAATAAACAGATTGTGGTATATGAATGTAATGGAGTACTATTGTACTATAGAAATAATGAGCATATGGATTTCAGAAAAACCTTGGAAGACTTACAGGAACTGATGCAGAGTGAAATAAGCAGAATCAGCAGAACATTGTTCAGAGTAACAGCAACATGGTTCAATGATCAACTGTGAAGGATTTAGCTATTCGCCAGAATACAATGATCCAAGACAACATCAAAGAATTCATGATGGAAAATGCTATTCATGTCTAGAGAAAAAATTGGTGAACTCTGTCTTTGGATTGAAGCATACTATTTTACTTATTTTTTTCTATTTTTTTCTTTTTGACCTATTTCTTTTTTCACAACTGTTACTAATATGGAAATATGTTTTACATGATTGGACATATAATCTAAATCAAATTGCTTACTGTTAAGGAATAGAGGAAGAGAGAGGAAGATGTTATGAGAAAATTTTGGAAGTCAAAATTTTGTAAAAAGTAATGCTAAAAATTGTCTTCACATGTATTTGGAAAACAAAATACTATAAAAATTTTCCTAATTTTATTTGAATTTAGTTAAGCCATGCTCAGCAGTGGTGTAGACCTCCTTTTTGACAACTCTGATCCAGACCATCCTCCTCATTTTACAGATTGTACATATGGGCAAAATGAAATCGGGAAGTGAGTTCTTCAACTTCACAAATCCAGCAAGTGGCGGAGCCAAGACAAAGAGTTCCTCAGGCTGCAGCTCCTGGTTCAGGCTTCTGATCACATCAGGCTGCCCGAATCTAACAGGATGAACTCAAAAGGTTTTTCAGCTCTGAGAGTGCATACTTCTCTTCTGCGTAGGAATTAGACTGCTTCTGCCTAGGCAATCCATCTCAAAGGATTCTTCCACATCTAACATTATAGACTTCTCTACAGGAATGAGACAGTATGGGATAGTAAAAAGGACAAGAGACCTGGAGTCAGGTGAATTATTCCTAATTCCACCTCTGACACTGATTAGTTATGCTACCATGAACAAGTCATTTTTTCTCTCTAAAACTCATCTTTTTTTCATCTTTAAAATGGGTGTAACACTTGTATTGCCTTGTACATACTTGTACAAGGCTATTATGAGAAAGTCTTTAAAATAGGAATTATTATTATTAACCTGGTCTTTAATAAGGAAAAGCATAACTTTATTATGCAATTACATCTACATGATCTGAACCAATGGGTGAGAGGCCCAAGGATATGCATAATCTAAATGATCCTTAAATCCTTTCTATTTGTTTTTTGACTATATTTTACGAGTTTTTTGGTTTTGTCTTTAGGATTGTTAGTATTGATAGGTTTTTTGATGTAATAAAAAATTTCAAAGTTATGTGTTCCTTAAGCTAATATTCAAATGAGATACTGGGTAAAGAGGGAAGACAGCTCAGGAGAATTCAAAATCCTACAAGAAGGCAGCTTGACATTAACCCATGGACTCACAAAGTAGACAGTGAAGAGATGATTAGGACACATCCTACACTGACAGCAAGAAAACTTGGAATTGATCATTGACTGATGGACTCTACCTACCTTTTATTAGATGAGTGACCTTAGAAAACCCTTTTCCTTTTTCAGTTTCCTCATCTATAAAATGGGGTTAAATAATAAGCACACCAACTCTCTTCCAGAACTGTTCTGAGGACCAAATGAGATAATATATTTAAGTAGCATGGTAAAAAGGATAGGACATTAGGTTCAGGGTTAGGAGAGACCTAAAAAAGCATTTTGCTCTTTCCTACTCTTGTGGTCTGAACTACACCACTTCATGTATCTGGATCCTAGTTTCTCTTGCTGGACAGTGAAGAAAAATGGACTAAGATGGTCTCTTAGGTTCTCTCTGGCTCTGACTCCCATGATCCAGCATGACATAGTTAACATAAGACCACAAAATCCTACCTCCATGTGGTATCACAGAACCTCCATTGCATTAGGAACCAGGCTACCTGCTTTCTAGTCTTGGCTATACCTCCAACTGAGTCTGACCTTGGCCATGACCTTCTCCCCTCTGAGCCTTATGGATTAAATGAGAATGTTGGACTAGTAGGTCTCTTTAAGGGCCCTTGAAGCTGTTGATGTTCTATGACGATAAGGGACCAGCTCTCCACAAGAAAAATATTGCAGAGCCAAGCTGTGCTGATTCTGTAAGCTCTAAGGGGAGGAAGGGAAGGAAGAGGAAGAAAAATGCAGAGGCTGAAAATCTCCCCCACAAACTCAGTCTTAGAAAGGCCCTTTGCCACAAACACTCTGAGAGAGAAATTGGTTCCACTAACCCCTCACCACAAAGACACTAAATTGTAGCTCATCCTCCCTCTCCAGGAGCCCCTCAGTTGCTTCCTTGTCTGCCGCCCCATCATTTTCATATTTTTCATGCTCTTTATTGATATGAAATTGCTTATCTCTAAGTGCCTTTAAGTGCTAAATTAGCCAAGAGGAGGAGGTGTGAGCAGGAGGACACTGTCCGGGAGCAGAGAGCAGGCAGACAACTGCTGGGTGAGGGAGTATTTATTGGGAAAGCAGTTGAATGGCATAGGGAGTTGAGGAAGAGAGAACCAAAATCTTTATGAAGAATCCTTCTATGTCCACTTAACAAGAACAATAATTTTTAAAGCTTTTTATTTTCAAAACATATGCATAGATAATTTTCAACATTCACTTTTGAAAAACTTTGTGTTCCAAATTTTTTTCTCCCTCCCTTCCCCCATTCCCTCCCCAATAATTTACAATAATCTTTCATCTGTATATGATTTGTTTGTTTATGGAACAGCATGGCATAGTACAAAGAGCACTCTTTTCAAAATCAAAAGGCTTGTGTTCAAGTTCTGACATGGACACTCTCTGGCATGTGACTGTGGGCAAGCCACTGCCACTCTATAAAATGGAAATGATGCTTGAATGACTTTGCCATTATTTTTCTTGTAAGGAAAGAGCTTTATAAACACCATCCTACACATCATGTATCCACCATCCATGATCTAGAGCATTCTATAGGAATGTGAGCTTATTAGCATAGTATGAGAGAGTTTTGAGTTTAGATTTTTCTCAAGGTCATACAGAAGTAACAATTATTAGCTCTTGGACTAGAACCCAGCTCTTCTCCTTCTCTGTTCCGAGCAATAGCTCTCACACTCTGCATTCTGCCTGGCATTCATTACCTTACTTGAGTTTCCCAACTTTGTGAGTCTAACTGGGCAGGGGTTATTTCTATTTTATATATGAGAAAATCCCGGCTCAGATTGGGGAAGACACTTGCCCAAAGCCACAGAGTGAGTTAAAACCATTGTGGGTGAGAAGCCAAATGGAGATTGATTCCCAGGTCAGGGTCCTTTCTGCCAGGCAGTGGCGCTGCTACAATCTTCAAGGCTTGCTCCTCGGGGCTGCGAATAGAGCCAGGAGGCCCTGAGGGAGGCAGAATGGGTAGAGTATGCAGAAGTAGGGAGAGCAGGGAACACTTTCAGGAGATACTAGGAAGAGTTTCAAACATAATTATGAAGATCAGGAAAGCATAATGACAGGGCTGGGATGGGGCAAAGGGTCAATTGCTAGTTAGACTTCTCAGTGATCTCTCTTTTACTGTCTCTTCTCTCTAGTCATGTCTTCCAAAACCTAGTCTTATGGAGAGGCAGAGGAACTGGAAAGGCAAGGATTGGCCAAAGAATAATAAATGCTAGTCCGTTCTCCTAAAATATGGAACAAACTCCCTCCCTCTTCTAGTTCTCAGGTACCTGTAAAAGGAGGAGTTATGCCAAGGTGATCTCCAAGGCTTTGATAAGATGGAATCAGAGAACCTGGGCTTGAATCCTGCCTCAGATAACTTACTATTTGACCTGAGTACTTGCCCTGTCAGATCCCCATTTCTTCACCTAGAAAATGAAGGGAGCCAGAGTGGAAGACCCCTCTATTCCCTTCTAGGCCCAAATATATGATTCCTCTGATTACACATTAGTCCTTTGTAAAGTTAGGGTGGGGTGGTCTATGGATGTGATTCAGGCACATATTTTCAGATTTTTTCAATATATTGATCAGCTTTACTAATTTTTCCTCTTTTTAAAAAATATTTATTATATGGGCTGGCTTTCTGAAAGGGGAAGGGAAAGTAATTGAAATTTTGGTAATGTTAAAAATAGCATTTTTTTTTAAAGAAAAAACTCATGAAGAGAGATAATGAGTACAGAACAAATCCTGAGTCCTAGAGTCTACAAGTCTGGGTCTGAGCTGCAATGAGGCTTCCTAGCTGTGTGACCTTGGAAAGATTAATTTAGCCTTTTTGATTTTCATTTATCTGTTAAAAAAAAAGAGACTCTCTGAATTACTTAGCCAAAGGATTCTGGTAAGGAAAGTACTTTATACACTATAAAGCATATAAACAAAGGGAACTACTATTACTATTATGTAACACCAGTTTCAGTAGCTTCTCCCAAAAAGATTACAGATGCTATTCTTTTATATTTAATAATTAAAAGATTATTGAGACTATCACTTGAGTGAATTTGTTTCCCTGTCCTGACCAAACTATGACTAAGTAAGGCACAGTTGAAAAAAAAAAGAGAGAGAACTTCTTTCCTAAGAGAACTGTTTTAAGCTTTTATCTTTCCAAAGAACATTATAAAGGGAATTCTTGAACAACTTTGGCTGCTATTCTGAGAAAATTGAACAGGGGCACTGTGTTTCCAAAATTGACAAGGCAAAAGTGAACATTAAGATCAGGGAGTGAGCAATGAGCATTTGAGATGACTTTAACTATAATCCTTCTTAGAGCTGAAATACCACAAATAATTGTTTACATCCTTGTTTTACCATTTGTTATACTATTGTTCAATTGTATCACAGTGAATGATATGTATTTAAACCTAGGAGATTAGGAGTTTTGAAATATAAAGGAATAAACAGCTACTTTTAGGAAAAGTAATTTCTCTAGTTTTTAAAGTAAATAATGTTTTAATAACATGAAACAAGAAGTCAGGGATGATTGATTATTGAGAGAAGTTGAAATTTTAGTGATTAATAATAAAAAATCTAAACATATGCCTAGGTTATGTTGGAATTTGGGATGATTAGAATGAATATAATAAGTCAAGTAGCAAACTGAGTGATAAGCTACCTATAAATATTGACTTATCCTAAAACTTGATTGCAATTAACATCACCTCCCCCCCCACCACCATCATCATCATCTTAGCTGTTATCTGGATCTAGCCTATATTTCCACACTGACCACATATTACTCACCCTCACACATTTCTAGCCTAGCCAAAATGCCTTACTTACTGCTTGCAGCTCACAATATTCTATTGCTATGCATTTACACAGGCTGCCCTCCAAGCCTAAAATACTTTCCTTTCTTTACCTCTTAGATTCTCCAGTTCCCTACCAGGCTCTGCTCAAATGCTACCTTCTCAAGAAGCCTTTCCTGATTTCTGCCCTTCCTAGTACCCCAACCTAAGATTAAGTTGTAATTATTATGTATGTTTCTTGTACTTATCTTTGTATGTGTTGCATCTTTCCACATAAGCTCCTTAAGAACAGGGACTATTTTGCTTGTCTTTGCTCTTGCCTTTGCAGTCCCAGCGTCCATCATAATACCAAGAATATAGCTTAATAAATACTTGTTAAATGGAATTTAATCACAGAATTTGAATGATATTTGACCTGAGATGGGATTTTAGTCCAAACCCTTGGTTTTACAAAGGAGAAAATTGAGCCCCAGCGAGGGAAAGTAAGCTAAGTGAAGCTAGAGTGCTAACAAATACAGGCCTTCTGAGCTAAGCCTGATGTTTACAATGCAAGTAAGACAGAAAACATAGCATGGCAGGTGTCAGAAAAAGATACTCCAAAGGAACACCAATTTATCAGATATCAAGCAAGAGCAATTTGTACCCTGTATGCAGGCAAAAGGAACAATACCTGGCTTTAAGAAAATACATGAAAATTCATGTCTATAAGTCAACAAGTATTTATAAAGTGTGACTGGATAGAATGCTGGGCTTGAAGTCAGGAAGTCTCATCTTCCTTAGTTTAATTATGGCTTCAGACACTCCCTAGCTGTGTGACCCTTGGCAAGGCAACCGTGATTGCCTCAGTTTCCTCATCTGTAAAAATGAATTGGAGAAGAAATGTCAAACCACTCCAATATCTTTGCCAAGAAAATCCCAAATGGGATCATGAAGAGTCAAACATGATTGGAAAATGAGTGATTTATTAAATGTTTGCTATGTGTCAAGCACTGCACTTTTTTCTAGTACTGGAACCATATCTTATATAGACCCTGGTTTTACATTGTACCATCTACCCCCCCAGTACCTGCCCCAAGCATCCAGCTCTGGTCTGGGGCAATTGGAAAAGACTGGATAACCCTTGAAAAAGAAGTGAAATGAGTTGTCTAAAGTCACCTTAAGCTAGTTCTAGTTCTAAGGTCAGTCATGTAGGATTTACACCAAAGGTGACATTAGAGATCTTCTAACCTCATCCTGGTGAGCAGGTAAAAGTGAGCAAATCATTTAATCTCTTCAGGTCTTAATTTCCCTACTCGTAGAATGGAGGAACTGAACTAGCCATCTTCTCTAAGGTTTTTTAGAACTCTAAATCTATGGGTGCTTTTCTATGATATGCCTGAGTCACACAGCTAGAACCATCACTAGAATTCTAATTTTCCAAGCTTATCTACAAACAGCTATTCCTGTAAGTACTTAAAATTTCATCACTTTGGGTGCTTCTCCATCGATGAAAGCTCCCAAAACTCTAGTGCTGTCTTTGAGAATTGGTAAGGCAAAAATGTAATTATCCCAAAAGAAGGCTTGGATCTCTTCTATGATTATTGAGCTGCTCCTTGGCTGACAGATGTAGAGTCCATCACTAGGCCCTTACCAAAGTCTTTTCAATTTGAGAAGGACCCCTACTTGGTCTCATTCTTCTCTATCATCAGCCTTTCAGAGCCAAGGTATTTTCTGAAGGCTTCATGGAGACCAATCTTTAAAGCTCAACTTAAATCATAACAACTACCTGCTGTCTGGCCACTTATTCTTTATCTCCTTTGGTAAATCTTCATCTATGCTTCCACTATTATGTATATTTATACCCAAAGTCTGTTCTGGGCTCTCTTCTTTTCTCTCTCTCATCAGCTCCTATGAGTTCAGCTATCATTTCCTTATTAGAACTCCCAGATCTATATAAACCATTCCCAATCTTGTGCACAATCTAGTTCTGCATCACCATCTGTTTTTGGGATATCTCCAAATGGATGTCTCATAGAGATCTCAAATTCAACATATTCAAGACAGAATTTGTTATTCAATTCTCCCCCAGTCATCACTATTTATACTGAGGTCCTTTCAGTCACTGAGGATCCTAACTTGACGTCATGTCATCTCTTCACTCTCCATTTCCTTGTCAAGTATTTTGCATCTACCTCCAAAATACTTCTAACACCCATTATATTTTTTCCACTAACATGATCACCTTTGAAATTCATGCCCTCATCATTCTTTACTTTGTGAAAGTATCCTAATGTGTCTCCTTTACTTCAGTTTCCACCTCTCCAATACAATCAATCCAATCTTTATATGGCTGCCAAATTAATATTCCTAAAACACAGTGGAAGAAAGCATTAGGAAAGTCTAGAAGGTGGAAACTCCTTCCACTGACACTAATTTGCAATTCATCTCTAATTTTAGAGAATTACCTAGACATTGAGAGGGTGAGTTGGCTATGGTCACACAATAAGTATGTATGTTCTTATTATACCCATATGGTAAATAAGTAAACTGAGATTCAGAAATGGCAAGTTACTTCTCATTGTCATAGGACTATCTACTCGGATTCAAACTTAGCCTTCCTAACTCTAAGTACAGCACTCTAGACATCTTCACCGTGCTAAATGGTCTTTTTTGACAGCTTATAACTTAACTCAGTTTTCATAATTCAAATGGACTTTGCTGAAACACTTTCCATCCACAGCCTTGTTCTTGCATCCAGAGAAGACACAACTTTTGGATAAGACTTGATTCCCTAGCTTCATATAACTCTCAATATAGAGAGGAGAAGAGATTTTAAAAATCATAAATATAATTCCCAGTATTAATTTATAAATAAATTAAAGAAGTGCTATCAGAAGTCCAAGTGGGGAGGTATTATATGAGAAGTTATACTATTCTATCAGAAGCTTCCACTTAAGAGACTTTCCTTTCTCCAGTTACAACCACCCCTACCATCCTGGTATTGTTAGCTAAGATATTCCTTACAGAAGGTACAATATGAGAAAAGAGAGACCAGGAGGAGGGGGAAAAACCAGGCATCACAGAGACGTGCAGTCCTTGCATAGATTAAACTGTTGCCAGTTGTTAATTTTATACACGAAGTTGTTGATCAGAATGTGATTTAATTGTACAGTATAATCCAGGCTTTCAGAATAAATTATGCTGAAAACTCATCTATAATTAAACAAATCAAAAAACCCAGAGACAGATGACGGGGCAGGTTCACCCTGGAGAGGGCACGGATGGATGAGAGGCCCAGGAGGAAGCGGAGGGGACCCAAAGCCTATGCAGTGGAGGGGGGAGGGAGGGATTTCATTCAAGAAAAGGGCAAAGAGAACACTCTACAAATGACATGCGTGTGCACATGTGTGCGGGGGAGGACATGAAAATTGGCCTGGCAGGGAAAAAGGGACAAGAGGGTTTGGGCTTTTGATTCTATTGACAGAATCACTTCATTTATCTGGCCTCCTCTTCTCCAAATCACTGGTTTAGCAGGACCTTTTGATTGGGCTTGGGGCCAGCACTGGGCACCATTCTGGCAGCTGTAGAAACTGGCTTTGCAGAACTCCCTTCCCCCCCATTTACACACACACACACACACACACACACACACACACACACACACACACACACACTGAAACTTCCACTTCTCTCTGCCAACAAAAACTACTTTTCCCAGTTCCATTTTTCTATGCCCCTATCAGTTTCAATGAGAACCAATCTGAACAACCAGCTTACACTAAGACTGACCAGGCTATGCTCTCCTACAGAATGCATTTCTTCTTCCATCCCCTCAGAAGATCAATGTTCCTTCAGAGTACAGCTTGGATGTCACCTCCTTCCTGAGCCCTTTCCTGATTATAACTCCATCCCACCGAAGGTTCCTGCAATCTTGTATTCCTTAGCATATACTTTTGTGTGTATTCATCAGTTTACATACATATTCCTCACTAGAGGGAAGCTGTGTATGACTCTTCTCTCTCTCTCTCTGTCTCTGTGTGTGTGTATCCAGCTCCACCTTGCACAAGTAAATTAAATTGAATTAGGCCCAAAGATAGGCCTTAGAACTAGAAAAAGATCTTGGAGGACTCTATCCCATTTCAACCCATTTTTAATATGGGAAAATTGAGTTACACATCTCAAGGCCACTCACAAAAAGAAAATGACTTAGGATTTGATCCCAGGTCCTCTGACTTAAAATCTAGTTTCTACAAGTGAAGATGAAATGTACTCACAATAAACAAGGCAATAGGAGGTATTCTGTGCTACCTCCAGCTAGTGAGCAGCTGGAGAAAACATTTAGGAGGAGAGAGGTCCCTGTGGGTTGGCAAGGTAAGGGAAAGCTTGCTGGAAGAATTGGGCTTTAAAAGAGGAAGATAATGGTTATTTGGCAGGGATGGTGAGATGGGGGTGGGGATAGTGAGTAGAGGCATCTAGCTGGGAGTGGGATGTGCATATGGTGAGGAGAAGAGGAGGAGAAGGTGAGGAAATCAAGGCTGGAAGTAGCTAAGTACGGCCTGTGTTAGCCTGATACAACAAATTCCTCAACCATCTAAGTATCTGCTTTGTGCAAAGCCTGTGCTCAGCACTGGAGCTAAACAGATGAAAAATGATATAGTATCTGCCCTCAAGGAGCTGACCATCTACTAGGTTTAGAAGAGTAACAGTAGTTAGAATGTGTTAGGCAAAGCAGAGCTCCAAATAAGCACTTAGGGACAATCTGAAGAGGAGAAATCATTTTCATTTAGGAGGGAGAAGAATGAGGGATGGCTTAATGGAGAGGGTGGCATCTGAACTGGAACTTGAAAGAAGGGAAGGATTTCAACAAGCAGAGATTTTGAGAGAAAAGGCTTCAAGCATGGACTTTGATATAAATGCATAGAAGGGGAAATTAATAAAAAGCAAAAATTAAGAGTTTACTTTATGCTAAGCACTGTCCTAAGTCCTAGAAACACAAATACAAAAGGGAGGAAATCCCAGCCAGTAAGGAGCTTACACTCTAATGAAGTCAGCATGTGTCGGAGTATGGTGGCCAAGAGAGGGGGAAATTATGGGCATTTAAAAGAGGACATGTCTGAGGTGCCCTTTCCAGAAGTAATGGTACTATTGATTGTATTAGGGTTCCCAGCACAGAGTAGAAAGTAGGGAAGGGATATTAATGGGGGAGGAGAACCTTGGCAGCATGGTGGCCAGCTGAATGGAAAGCTGATGGGGATGTCTGTGGCCAGCTAGACAGAGTGGGTTATATGAGTGCAATCACTTACTAATTAGGACAAATCCCAGAGAGGGAGAGAGGAGGTTGAGAACAGGGAACAGTAAGTAGTCCAGTTTGGCTGGAGCAGTACAAAGAAAGGGGATTAGTGTTAAATAATTCCACAAAGATAAATTGGAACTGTGCTATGGAGAACCTTGTATGCCAGAGTAAGGAGTTGGTATATCATCCTGAAAGCATCAGAAAGCCATTTAAAGTTCATAAGGTCTTAGATAAATACCTCAAGGGGGTCTTTGGAGATCATCTAGTCTAATCTCATTTTATAGATGAGAAAACTGAGGTCCAGTGGGTAAGTGCTTTGCTCAAGGTCATTCAGATAATTATCATAGTAATAATAGCATGCATTTATATAGCACTTTTAGGTATGCAAATCACTTTACAAATCTTATCTTATTTGATCTTCACAATGATTCTGGGATTTTATTATCATCATCATCATTAGTTGTGAAAATGGAGGCACAGAGCAGTTAAATGAGTCACACAGTTATAATATGTAAGGAAGGATTTGAACTCAGGTCTTCTTATCTCCAAGCCTATCCACTGTGCCACCTGGTTGCCCTGAAAGATAATAAAGACTAGAGTGACAGGGTCAGAAATGTGAATTGGAAGGATTATTTATGCAGAGGAAACAATCTGGGGGACCAATTTAATTTAGGTGAGAGGATATGATTGTACGGGGGGCGGAGGGGGGGAAAGAAGAAAAAGATTCGAGAATTACTATAAATACAAATCTTGAACACTATTTTCCTATTAGAAAGAGCTCACACGAAGACAGCTTCACCTGAAGGTAGAAATCTTAAGACATCCTTCTAGACTTCTGTATTTCCTGGCTAGGTTAAAAGAGCTATTTTGATTGTATGTAGTACCTCTCAGAGGCCATTCCTTGTCCCACTCTATCCCCCAACCTTGATGAAAGCTCTTCTCTCCTTCAGTGCTTTCCACCCAGGAAGTTCTCTCTGGTTACTCTTTTCCCCTTTGATTCTGTGCATACATCTTCTGTCTCCATCACTCAGTATTTCACCGGGGAGAGGAAGAAGAATCTGAGGGTGAGCTGAAGAGCAAAGTATATGGGACAGAGACTGGAAACAGGTAACATTCTCTGCCTCTGGGTTTCTTGAAATAAAATTTGGAGCCCCCAAATATTCATGGGGCTGAGGGACCTAAAAATCTGTGGGCCTCTCTTTTGGCCCACATGGCCTACATGCTGACTGATTACCCTGCTGGCCCCAGGGGAAGCTGCCATTTTAGACAGAGTGCCATTTAATTATCCTCATTCGATTTCATCTAAACTCCCCCACCCCCACTCCTCACTTTAGCTCCTCGCCAGCTGCCAAAAGGGGGATGGAGAAGAGACAGAGAAAGGTTGTAGCAAGGGCTAATAGGAGGACTAAAATAATAAACAGAATATGATGTGCCTGGAACTTGCTGTACTGGCCACTTCAGTGAGCCGCAGTGCTCTCGACCATTTCTGCCCACCTCAGGTGGGATTTACAGGACACTGGAGGCTGTGCTTCTGAGCTATGTGAGGCACAATGTGTCCTGATATTTTTGGAGAACTGCATTCACAAATGAACATACAAAACACAAAGGAGTAGCAGCTCCAACATGACTGGCCACTTGTGACAAGGATATTGTTTCCTCTTGATTGTCAGTCAAGCTCTTGAGCAGGATGTAAGACAGTAAGGCAGATGGCCTTCCCAACTGTGTCATTCATCTCCTAGCCCCAATTTCTCTGGCTAGAAAAGGAAATAGTGAGACTAGATGGTTTCTAAGGCCCTTTCCTAATCATCAGTTGCCACTGGAATTAGATCTGAGTTTGAATCCTGCCTCAAGATTCAACTACTAGCTGTGACCTAACTACTCTAAGGCTCACTTCTAAATGATAAGATGAGCACTTCATTTTCATAACTGTTAAGAGCATCAAATAAGACCACTTCTATGTAAGGTACTTTGTGAACCTTAAATCTATATAAATGCTAACTAATAACCGTTATTGTTATTTTCTTTAACAGGACACCCTCCCCAAAGAGACAATTCCTCCAAAAGTCAACATCCTCCTTTACTGTAATTGATTTCAAAACCTGGCTTAAAACCTATCACTTCCAGGAAGCCTTTCTTGATGATGTCTACTCAGCTCAGATAACTCATTAATCTGTATTTCTCAAGATTTTATGTGACATTCATTTATATCAATTTCTGTCAAATATGTGTGACCTGTGACCTAAAGGCATGGTATCTCTTTTTTTCCCCCATTTCTTTTTTTCCTCTCCCCAATCCCTCAAATAGAGGATAACCAGAGGGTTCTGGGCAATGTCTTTCTTTACTTGTCTCTAGAGTTTCCCCCACACACATCATTTAAAATAGGAGAAAGAGCATGATACTAGACTCAGTGGCACACTGAACTGACACATGTTTATCAAACAGAGATATTTTCAGCAGTGGAATGTCTCTTTAGTTCCCAGACAACTTGGCTCATCATAGGACTTCCCATAGCTGAATCTCCTGGGACAGGAATCAGTTGAACTTAGAGTCATTGCCAATATCTTAGAAGAAAATGTTTTATGCTAAAGGAAAAAGTGGAGGCTGAAATAATGGAGTTGTACATGAACGTTCTGAAACAGATCTGAAGAAAAGCCCTTGCCCTTGAGGGGCTCTGAGGAGAAAGATATGACTGCTGCCTGCAGGGAGCTACCAATCTGATGGAGAAAATTCCCAAAAGTCCTTTTACATTTTGTTTACTCTAGGTTATGAGGAAGAAATACAATCTAATTACACAACCAAAGACTTTTTTGCCACGTGAAAGATCATTCTGCAAATTGGGCCTCTTCTGCCTGCATTAGTTCCATAGACTTAGATTTTTTTAAACAGTAAGTTTTCTGAAAGTGGAATGTTCTTGAGTGTCTGAGAGCACTTTCCATCACCTTCTGTCCTTGAGAAATGAGGAAATCAAGGCAAAGAAAAATGGCAGCAAGGGTTGTAGTGGGAGAATACTGAACCAGGTTGGGTCTAGACTTTTGCCACTCACTAGCTATGTCATTTTATCCCCTCTTTTTAGCCACCATTTCCCTGGCTATAAAAAGAAACCATGAGACAAGATGGTCTCTAAGGCCTTTTCACATTCAATCAGTTGTCAGGTCTTGTTGCTTTCACCTTCACAATATCTCTTTCATCCATTCCCTTTTCTCTATTTACACAGATACCGTCCTAACTCAGGCCCTCATCTTCTAGCCTCTTAATTGTTCTCCCTGACACCAGTATCTATCCTGTTCAATCTGTTCTCCACACAATGGTCAAATTGTTATTACTAGAATACAGACATGGCATGTCACTCAAATATTTTCAATAGCTCCTTATTGTCTCTGAAGAAAATATAAAATCCCCAGGCTTTCAAAGTCCCTTTGCAACCTAAATCCCAGTTAGCTCTTGAGAGTCATTTCATATTACTCCCCTTCACATCCTCCCCATTCCAGTCAAATTGGACTTGCTGTTCCCAAGACATACATTCCGCCTCCCTATACTTGTACAAGAGCACTGGGGCCTCTTCATTTCCCCTTCTCATTATTCCTAACTTCCTTCAAGACCCAATTCAGGTCCATCTCCTACACAAGACCTTTTCTCATCTCTCCAACTTGTAAACCCTCTTTCCTTCTGGAAATTATTTTGAATTATATATATATATATGATGTTTCTTCTCAGCCTACCTGTTGTTTCCCTCACCCTTTTGAGCATAAACTCTCTGAAGGCAAGAAATGTTTCTTTTTTTATGTGTCTCCAGGATCTAGTACAAATCCTTTCACCACAGAGTTAGAGTTCTTTCCACTCTGCCAAGACCCAGCCTGCCCATCCTCCAAGCACAATTTTGAACACATGTGCAAGAGACCAACCCATTTATTAAAGGAAATCCACCCTGGCAACCTGGATTGTGAAGAAAAGAATCTCTGCTTATGAGTTTATTTGTCCAATAACCTCTTCCTCTAATTCATGAATGTCAGGATACAGCCCAAAGAGCACTCTTTAATGAGGTTATTAATTATTGTGCTGTCCCTCCTTTTGCTTCTTTTTTGCTGGTAGCAGAACTTTTCCTCCTAATTGGCTCACAAGGTAGAGCTGCTCTAGTGGTCTGACTCCAGTCACATACGGCTTGTGCACAGTCATCTCGCCTTAATTAGGTCTCCGGGTTTCAGCCTAATATTTACTCACAAAAGGCTGACAGTAGGAGAGAAAGGGAAAAGCCAAAAAGGAAATAAAAACAGAGAGAACCATATGATCCAGTGCTAGAGAGGCCCTTCAATTCAATACCACAGACATTTACTAAATGCCTACTATGTGTGGGGTTCACAATGTTCACATTCCGTATGTATTCAACGTCTGCAGTTGGACATTGAAATGACGGAAAAAATACCTGCCTTCAAGGAACTGAATGATTTTTGGAAGCAGGGGAAAGGACAGGACATAGAAATAAAGAAATATTCTGGAATGGAAGGAGATGGGGCAAAAGAGAGCTGTTGACAGTGATCTGAGAAGGAAGAGGAACACTTTCAGCTGAGATGAGGGAGTCTAGGAGGCTTTATGGTGGAGGTGGCACCTGAGCCATATCTTGAAGAAAGAAAGGGCTTTTAGTGGCAAAGATGAAGAGAAAGGGTATTCTTGACATGAGGAAGATCCTTCTTAGAGGGAGGAGAAAGAATGACCAGATTGAGGAATAGCTGGGAGTTTAGTTTGGTTAGAATATAAATTACTTGTCTTACTACATTGTTGGTAGAGCTGTGAATTGGTATGACCATTTAAGAAAATAATTTGGAATTCTAATAGGAAAGTCAGTAAATTGTACTTACCCTTTACCTTAACAAAATCACTATCAGAAACAGATCTTAAGATGATTCAAGGCAGAGAGCAAATCAAGTCTTACAGATACCAACGTAATTACCACAATACCACATATGTGTGTCTGTCTGTCTGATGGTGTACACACATATGTGCATGTTAGCCAAAGACCAGAAGCTGGCGTCCAGCAATTGGGGAATGTCTGAATAAATCATGATATATGAATCTAATTGAAAATTATTGTGCCAGAAAAACACCAACTATGAAGAATTAAGAGAAGTCCTATAAGACATTTATGAACCAATACAGAATCAAGAGAACACTTTGCACAATGACCACATTAATAAAAAGGAAAATAACAGTAGCAGAAATCAGAATACTAATGTAGGTAGAACCTTGCACCATGACTTTGGAGGACTAATGATAGTCTATGGCTCCCAACACCTCAGAAGAGAAGTGGCAAACTCACCATAGGCCCAGAGCTTGATTAGACAGTGACAATATTTTGTTAGCTATTCTGCTTAACTGAACTTCTTTGTTCCAGTGGAGAATTATATATGAGTGGGAATGGAAAGACTTATTTTTTAAAAGGAATCACTATTTAAAATATGCAAAGTACACAAAGACCATCTTTGATGCTGGCTAGTTCAACTTCTCTTTTTACAGATGGAAAAATAAGGTCCAGAAAGAGAAAGACTGTTTCAAAGAACAAATGCTATGGGATAAGGTGGATGGAAAAGGGCTTCAGCAGCTCATTCAAAAGAGAGATGAGTTTGGGATAGGATGGGAGAACCATGAGAAGCGTCATAAGGGGAGGAGAAGCTTGATTTGGGTCCTGAAAGATGGAGAGGGTTTGGATAAATGGAGAGGCAGGGATAATATTTCTAATACATAGAGCTGATGGAGAACTGAAAGGAGAGAGAAAACATATGAAGATTAAGCATGGTCCCATTAGGAAGATCCCTAAACTCAGGAGCAGCAGATTTGGATTCTAATCTTATTTCCACCATTATCCTTTCTAATCTTGAACATTATACATTCCTTTCTGGGGCCTTATTTTTTTGATCTGAAAAATGAGGAACTTGAGCTCAACAATCTCCAAGTGCCCTTCTAGTCTCAATATCATCCAAAGACTTCTTTCTCTGAGTCCCTAATGGAAAAAAGACATAAGTAACTAATATAAAAATTAGAATATGATCAGTACCTAAAAGAACAATAAAGAAGTACCATGAAATCAGTTAAAGGGAGAAATCTTTAGCTGGAGAGGAATAGGAACAGGTTTTTAGAAAGAAGAGGCATTTGATCTCAGCTTGAAAGATGGATAGGAAAAATCAACAATGGCAATGGCACAGAGGAGATGTAGGGGGATGGCATGATTGAAAGTAGGAGAATATAAGGTACTTTCACAGAAATAGAGAATGCTTGGTTGTACAGTTTGGCTCACAGTTTGGAGCATAGGATACATGAGGGCAAATAGTATAAGAGAGGGCAGCTAGGTGGCACAGTGGGTCTAGTACCAGCCCTGGAGTCAGAACTTGAGTTCAAATATGACCTCAGACACTTATTAGCTATGTGACTCTGGATAAGCCCCTTTACCCTATTAGCTTTAATTTCCTCATCTATAAAACGAGTTGAGAAGGAAATGGCAAACCACTCTAGTATTTTTGCCAAGAAAACCCTAAATGGAGTCACAGAGGTTATGGCCAGATTGTGAAGGGTCTCAGATGCCCAGCAAAGGGTTATTATTTTCTCTTACAGGCAATGGGAAGCCATTGAATGTTTTCAAGCAGAAGAAGGACACCATCTTAATAGTGCCTTTAGAAAGATTAATCTGTATATGCGCACAGAATGGTTAAGAGAGGGAGAGTTTGAAAGCATGGAGACAGCTGGGGGGGAGGGGTATGATTACAAGAGTGTAAGGAAGGAGTAATAAGGGCCTAAACCTAGGCAGAAGTAAGCAGTGGGCAGGAAGGCTAGCCCTTAGTCTTGCTGCCTGTATTACTTATCCTTGCACCACTGGGCACCACTGGGGAGTCTGGGCTGGTGGGAGGTGGAAAGTGGTAAAGCTTCACACACTGAAATAACCCTCAGGAAGCCCCTGCCCCCTGCTACCCCTCATTCCTACTTCACAGACACTTCTGGCCCATGAATTATTAAGCTTTATGATGTAATGACAGACAGTGCAGGATTTTGTGTTTATCCCTTGCATAATTCATGGTTCTCCCAGGAGGGCAGAGGGGGATCATTGGAGCCTAGTACTTGTTCCAGGAAGTAGGAGGAGAAAGAGCAAGCCAAAGCAGCAGAAACTGCCTTTTATAAAAGGACAGAGCTCCAGCAGCCATTTAAAAAAAAACCCGACACAGGATTATACTCTCCTCTTCTCCACCTTTCCCCCACCTTGGATTCCAGAGAAAGGCCAGGAACACAGGCAGGCATCAGGGTGGAGAACTACATTAATTCAGACCTCAAGAATTCAGAAGAAGACAGCCACAATGAAGCACAATACTAGGGACTTTCACGCTCATTTCAATTTAGAAACTTCCCATCCACTCTCTCCTTGGGTCCTCTAAGGATCATAAAAATATTAGAGCTGAGATTGACCTTGGAATCTAGAACAGGAAAGGTTATAAAGGACCACAGAGGTGATTCTTTCCATCCCCAATGATTTTTTTTTAATAGAAGGGGATTCTGAGTCTCTGACAAGTGAAGGAGCTACAGAGTTATAAGTGCCAGTCACAGGCCTGAGGCAGTGGTATCCTACCTCCTGAGCTGACTGTCCTTATAACACCCTGTTTCCCCCATCTTGAGCCCTAAGATGGAGGTGAGGAACCTCACCTTTGTTCAGATGACAATATTGAGGCTCAGTGAAAGAACATCAATCAAGAAGTCTCAAATATCTATTGGAAGGTATAGAATATCAGAACTTTAAAGAACTTGAGAGAACTCTAATCCAATCCTCTTGATTTACAGGATGGAAACGAGGTACATGATGGCATGAAGCATCCCAGAATGAAAGATTAGGTGGAGGAGGATATTAAGAGAAAGAGGAGAGTTAGGGGATGAGCAGATTCATGAATAGTGTTAAGTGCCTATTATGTGCCAGGAACTATGTGCTAAGTGTTCCTCCCCCACCGATAATATTTTAATTTTCCAAATATACATGAAGAGAGTTTCCAACATTCATTTTGGTAAGATTTTGTGTTCCAAATTTTTCTCACTCTCTCTCTTACCTCCCTCTTCCCCAAGACAGTAAACAATATAGGTTATACATGTACAATCCTTTTAAATGTATTTCCATATTTGTCACATGGTACAAGAAAAATTGGAGCAAAAAACAAACAACAAAAAAAAGAGAAAGAAAAAACAAACGAATACACAAAAAAGATGAAAATAGTAAGTTTCAATCCATATTCAGTCTCCATAGTTCTCTCTCTTGATGCAAATAAAATTTTCCATTCTGAGTCTATTGGAAGTGTCTTGAATCACTGTATTGCTGAGAATAACTAAGTCCATCACAATCGATCATTATATAATCTTGTTGTTGCCATGTACAATGTTCTCTTCATTCTGCTCACTTCACTCAGCGTCAGTTCATGTAAATCTTTCCCCGGCTTTTCTGAAATCATCCTGTAATATTCCATTACACATTACATGATCCTCACAACAATCTTGGGAAGTAGATGATATAATTATCTCCATTTTATTGTTGCAAAAATGGAGGCAGACAGAGGTTAAATGATTTGTTCAGAGTCACAAAATTAATAAGTAGCTAAGGCTGAACTCAAGTCTCCATGACTCTAGACTCTACCCAATACACCACTGCCTAGGTCATGCATCTTGTTTGTTTCAGATATTATAAGTTTAGGTTTAAGAGGCCAGGAGAATATTTAGATACAGGTGTCCACGGGATAGCTAAATAAATAAGACTGGAATTCAGAGATAGCTATATGTTTATATTATATCTGGATATATGTTTACATTCTATCTACTAAAATATATGTAGATATATACAGATATAATAGAATATGTCTATATAGATGTAAACAAGCATATTATCTATATATAATATAGCTACATCGATATTAAATAGCAATAAATATATAATTATATTAAAAGGAGATGTGTATACATATAAATACATAAATAATAAATATAAGAGATTGACATATCTCTAAAGACAGAAAGATAAATATGGATAGATATACATTATAAGTAGACAGATGGATGACTTATCTACATATAACTGATAGTTAAAGCCCTGAGAATAAATTAGATTAGATAGAAGATAAAGGAGGGCAGAATTTGACAGTGTTGAGAAAATAAGAAAGATTAGAAGCCAGCAGGAGAGAAAGAGTAGGAAGAGTCAGAAAAGAAAGAGAACCCAGGGAATACAAGCGAGGGGAGTGTATTCAGGAAATGATGATCAGCTATGTTAAATACTGCAAAGAAGGAAATGAGCAGGGCAACAGAAAAAAAAATGCCATTGGTTTTGATGAGGAGAGGCCATTAGTGACATTGGGAAGAAGGGTTTCCTAAACCAGTGAGAGCAGAACAAGATTTCAGGTACAATACTTGAGGTACAATCACTGCCCAATGGGCTCACAGTTTTGCTAAGTCAGGGGCACAGCTGGAACCACAGTCCAGCTTTCCTAATTCCAGCCCAGGGCTCTTTTCCACTCCACCAAACAGGTCCCAAGAGACCATAAGGCTTGAGGAAAAGCATCTCTCTGTGTTATGGTGACCATTCACTATACCTGAGGAAGCAGGAGGCATAGTGAGTAGAGTGCTTGGTTTGGCATCAGAAAGATACCAAATCATGACTTTTGTACATGGGTGACACTGAGAAAGCCCCTTAGCCTTCTGAACCTCTGTAAAATGGGGATAAGATCTATGTCTCAAGGTTGTTCTAAGTCTCAAATGAAATATTACATTCAAAGTACTTTGCAAACTTAAAAAAAAAAACTCTATCAATGCTTATTATTATCATGATCATTATTCACTGCAACCACCACTGGAGACTTGATATAACAGAGTTCCTTAAAGAGAGAGGCACATTTCATCAGTTTTGGATTGTGATAAAGTAGTTCCTATTAAGTTAAATGAAATAAAAATTAAATAAATTAAATTAAATATTACTGTGTTGTAAGAAGTGATGAAAATGAAGAATACAGAAACACTGTAGAAGATTTGTAGAAACTGATTCAAAGTGAAGTAAGTAAAACCAGGGAAATAATTTATCAGTTACTATAGCAATATAAATAGAATACAACAAAAACAAACCTGAGAACTGTGTAATTATAATGGTCAATCTTGTCCTCAAAAAAGAAGGAACAAGAAAATATCCCCTACCTTCTTTGCAGAGGTGGAAGTTGTCTTTTGTTCTGGAAGAGATCGGCTTGACATCAGCAAGGTGATACCATGACATGCAAATGAATTGGATTGTCAGTGAAAGAGGGTGACATGAAACCATGAGTCTCCAGAGCCATCCAGGGTCCAGTGGCAAGATATCAATCAGAATAACTGGAGATGGCACACATACCCCTCCAGAAGTGGAGGATTGTGATGTGGAACACTATGTATATTGGCAGATTTATTTGATATATTAGTTTTGATGAACTGATTTTTCTATTCTGTTACATGGCTCTCTTGGGAGAGAAGTTGGGAGAAGAATTAGATTTGGAAAAAAAGTAAATCATTGTAAATAATTACATGTGAGACTTAAGATGAGGCATTCCTGTCTCCACAGCTGATTTTTGATCTACTCTCTGGGAAGTCATCTTTAAGTCTTTAAGTGCTCTAGAAAGCTCCACAGTTTGATAGATAAGGGAGTGATGATGAATTCCAGATTTCTAGAATTATGCAACCAATAGTAGGGGCAAGGTATTAGAGATCAAGACAGGGTTTAAGAAACCTGGATCCTACTGCTGGCTCTACCCCCAATTGTATGACTGTGACCAAGTAATTTTTTTTTAAAACTCCAGTTTACTGAGGAACTATATATATATACATATAGGTATAACAGACTCAAAAGTCTGAAGATCCAGGTTTGAATCCCAGCTCTGTCATTGCTAATTACATTTACTAATTACTCACCCCCTTGGACCTCCATTTTCTGATTTACAAAAATGTAGATGATAAAGCTTGTATTGCATACCTCACAGAGTTGTGGTGAGGAAAACACATTGTAAACTGTAAAATTCTGTAGAAACATGAGCTATAATTATTATTAATAATACATGCACTACTCTCACAGGTATCAAATGAGTCAGAACCACAAAATGTCAGAGATGGAAGAGACTCTAGAGGCTATTTAGTTCATCCCCTCCTCATTTGATAGATGGGGAAATTGAGGCTTAGAGAGCAGAAGAGATTGGTCCAAGAATACAGATCAGCAGAGACATGTAATCCACATCCAAAGGATGATATATGCAATGTAATTTCTCCAAGTCAATTCAGGGAAAGGGATCAGATGAGAGTATTATGTGGAAGTCTATTATAATCCTAAAACATCGTGTAGATAGAAGCACTTAATAATAATGTTTTTAATGTTCCCAGCTCTTATGTATATGCACGTGCTTACGTGCACAATATACACAGAAACTTCACCCAGCTCCTGAACTTAAGATACTTTCACATACACATTGGAATGAAAGAAAGTTAATCCCAGATTGCCCAGGTCTTAATTTCAACTGTCCAATGAAAGGCTAACTATATTTTGCCCTGGTATTATGGTTGTATGGACCTGTCTGATTCCTTTGCCTACACTAGAAACTACACAAGGGTAAGAACTTCCTTCTCTCTCCTCTGTGCCCAACAAATCTTATGTGAATCCATTCTGTTGTTGTTAATTGCTCATTTTCAGTTGTATCTGGCTTTTCATGACTCCATTCATAGTTTTCTTAGCAAAGACACTGGTTTGCTATTTCCTTCTCTAGCTTATTTTACACTTGAGGAAACTGAGGCAAACAGGGTGAAATAAATGACTTATCAGGATCTGAAGCTGGGTTTGAACTCAGGTCTCTCTGACCCCACGACTGGCACTAGAGTACATCTTGCCACCCAGATGCCATATTCATCCATCCAAACATTTATTATTAGTCCTACACACAGGCAGTGTTTTTGGAAGAATGAATGAATGCCCCACTGGTTCCTACAGATCATCTCTTAAAAATTTCCATTTGGATCTTCTGGGTGACCATGGAGACCAATCCGGGGGGATTCAGCTCTTTCTTTTCGACAACAAACACCCACCCTTTATGTGGTGGCTCTTATGACATCATCAGCCCTTTTCCATTTAGAGTAATGGCTTCTTCCATACGCCAACAGACTGGAAATTACCTGTGAAATATATTTCCCCAGGCGCAAGATTGAGAGGCATGTAAATTACCTAGCTTAATGGCCTCCGGAATCTCCAACTCCCTTCTCCTCTAGAGTCACCCCTCCATCTTTTTTCTTTCCTCTAGATAGAAAAGCTCAAATGATGTCATAGTCAGGTTGTGAGGCAGACCATGCTTTGAGTTGTGGTCAGGCTTCCCCACTGCCCGAGGCAAGCAGGCTACCAGGAGAAGAGGTTTAGTGCCAGACCAACAGCAAGCCAAGAACCAGGAAGGGGGGGGTGGTCCAAAGAGGTACCGTCAGCGGAAATAGAAATGTAATTTTTCTAAGTGCTCTTCTAGGAACAGCAGCTGCCCTCCTTTGGTGAGGGGCCAGCCTTATTAGCAGAGCTACAGGGCAGGGATTCTTTCCCAAGGTTCTCCTGAGCCAGAAAACATCTTTAACCCCTTCTCACCTCTGTCCTGGATCTACTGCCCATGTAACTTAGGTCTCTTATTATTCTCCACTGTGGGTACGCCTGAAGTGAGTCCAGAGAAGGGGAGACCATATAATTTGATCAAAGCCCTGAGACCCTTGTTACCTTTCCCATTCAACATTTCTAGCCTAAGGATATAGACATTTGGAGCATAGCAAGTAGCCTAGGAATAGAAATGGAAGTGGAGAGAGGCAAGTTATAGGAATTCATTTCCAGAATTTCCATCCAGCAATAAACCAGTGAAAATCCCCAGAGAAATCTTTTTTTTAGCCATATTTAAGTACCAAAACTCAACATTATTTTTCTTCAATCCAAAGAGGCTCTGGGTACTCACCCGCTTAGCAATTTAATAGGCTATATCACTGTGTGAGGAGATAGAGAGGGAAAGAGGAAAGAGTCCTGGGCTTAGGGAGATCTGGGTTGTGACTCACCCCCTTATCTCTCACTGGCTGTAAGACTTTGAGCAAACCCCTCCCTAGACTTGACTTTACTTATCTGGGAATTGATCCCAGTGATCCCTAACCCACTTTCCCTACATGGCTATTATGAGGATCTAGTGACATTATACAGGTATAAGAAGACAGACAGTTTGGTAAAGTGGAAATTAAGCATGACTCCAGCCCTGGAGTCAGGGAGATATGGATTCTAATCCTGCACACATACTGGCTGTGAAATTCAGGGAAAGTCACTTAAGCTCTCAGTGACCCCAAGCAACCCTCCAATACCGTATGTTACAGACAGATGAGTTGCTGATCTGATTGAGGATGTTTCCACACTGGGAATTCTCAGCATAGATGAAAACACAGGTCTAGACCAAAAGAATAAAAAAAGGAATGAACTCACTTCTATGCCCAGGGCCTACACACAGCGGGGGCAACATCAAACCTATGAGGTTTATTCTGTGAAGCACGCAGAGCTCACGGTCAAGCCAAAAGAGAGAAACTCAGCCTCTAGTACGCAGCATAACAGAGAAAGTGCCCGCCTGTGAGGCAGAAGCCTTGAATTAGAATTCCCTCTCTGATCCTTGTAGTCAGGAAAGTCACTTCCTTTTCTGGGTCTCATCTGAAATGATGCGATTGAACTAATAACTTCCAAGACCCCTGAGGGTCTCCAACCCTGAGGATCCCATGATCAGTGCATCTAAAAAGCAGAGGCATCATCATCATCATCATCACACAAAATCTATTGAGGAGGCTGACAACGGCAGCTTAATGAACATCTAGGTGGACTTTGAGACAGGGAGATCTGGACACAGATCTCCTCATCCTCTGACACTTGTTAGTTGTGTTTCCATGCCAAGTCACTTCCTTTCCTCCAGTCTTAATTTCCTCATCTATAAAATGCCAATCATACATACCACAGGTAACTACCCCACAGGGCCAATGTAAGGCTCAGATGAAACCATGGATGCAAAAGGCTTTGCAAATGTTAAAACATTATACAAATATTGCTTATTATTATATTTCATCACCTTATATAAAGTACTGTGAGGGAGATGAGGTACACCGTTCTCATTTTTTGTTGTTATTGTTGATGATTCTTTGTAGTTGAAAATGACATCATAATGTTGGAGTCAGAATATGATGTGTTCAGTTGGGGCTGATTAGACCAATATGAGCTCAAAAGTCTCTACCACCAGTCAGGCACAAAAGGCCTGAACATATGGGAGGGGGACTCTCTAGACTGACAAATCTCACATTTCTTTTGAGCTATGGAAATTTTGCTTTTACAACTTCTTGGATGCAGGCATGCCAGGATGGGCGGTCCTTTGCCAGCATCTCCCATGTTTCACAATCGATGCAAAGTTCTTCAGAGAGACCTTGAGAATGTTTTTATATCACTTCTTCTGACCTTCATGTGAGTTCTTATCTGTGTGAATTCTCCATAAAATAGTCTTTAAGGGAAACATATGTTTGGCATTTGGACTATGTGGGCAGCCCATCCCAGTTGCGCTCTCTGTACTAGAATTGGAATGCTCCAGTTCAGCTCAAGAGAAGACCTCAATGTCTTATACCTTATCTTGCCAGGCGATCTTCAGAATCTTCTTAAGATAGTTCAGATGGTAATCTTTGACAAACCCAAAGATACCAACATTAGGGATAAAAATTCATTATTCGGAAGAAACTGTTGGGAAAACTGGAAATTAGTATGGCAGAAATTAGATATGGACCCACACTTAACACCATATACCAAGATAAGATCAAAATGGGTCCATGATTTAGGCATAAAGAATGAGATCATAAATAGATTAGAGGAACAGAGAATAGTCTACCCTCAGACCTGTGGAGGAGGAAGGAATTTATGACCAGAGGAGAACTAGAGATCATTATTGATCACAAAATAGAAGATTTTGATTACATCAAACTAAAAAGTTTCTGTACAAACAATACTAATGCAAACAAGATTAGAAGGGAAGTAACAAATTGGGGAAATATTTTTAAAAGGAAAGGTTCTGACAAAGGTCTCATTTCCAAAATATATAGAGAACTGACCCTGATTTATAAGAAACCAACCCATTCTCCAATTGATAAATGGTCAAGGGATATGAACAGACAGTTCTCAGATGATGAAATTGAAACTATTTCCACTCATATGAAAGTGTTCCAAATCACTGTTGATCAGAGAAATGCAAATTAAGACAACTCTGAGATACCACTACACACCTGTCAGATTGGCTAAAATGACAGGAACAAATAATGATGAATGTTGGAGGGGATGTGGGAAAACTGGGACACTGATACATTGTTGGTGGAGTTGTGAAAGAATCCAGCCATTCTGGAGAGCAATTTGGAACTATGCCCAAAAAGTTATCAAACTGTGCATACCCTTTGACCCAGCAGCGCTACTACTGGGATTATATCCCAAAGAAATACTAAAGAGCGGAAAGGGACCTGTATGTGCCAAAATGTTTGTGGCAGCCCTTTTCATAGTGGCTAGAAGCTGGAAGATGAATGGATGTCCATCAATTGGAGAATGGTTGGGTAAAATGTGGTATATGAAGGTTATGGAATATTATTGCTCTGTAAGAAATGACCAGCAGGAGGAATACAGAGAGGCCTGGAGAGACTTAAATCAACTGATGCTGAGTGAAACGAGCAGAACTAGGGGATCATTATACACTTCAACAACAATACTGTATGAGGATGTATTTTGATGGAAGTGGAAATCTTCAACATAAAGAAGATCCAACTCAGTTCCAGTTGATCAATGATGGACAGAAATAACTATACCCAGAGAAGGAACACTGGGAAGCGAATGTAAATTGTTAGCACTACTGTCTATCTATCCAGGTTACTTATACCTTCGGAAGTTAATAATTAATGTGCAACAAGAAAATGGTATTTATACACATATATTGTATCTAGGTTATATTGTAACACATGTAAAATGTATGGGATTACCTGCCATCGGGGGGAGGGAGTGGAGGGAGGGAGGGGATAATTTGGAAAAATGAATAAAAAAAAATAAAATTAAATTAAATTTAAAAAAAGATAGTTCAGATGGAATTAATTCAGTTTCCTGCTATGGTGCAAGTAGACTGTCTAGGTTTCATAAGCAAACAATAGTGAAATCAGCACAACAGTTCCAGAGATATTCAGTTTGGTAGCCAACAGTACCTCTTCTCTCCCACACTTTTTATTTTATTTTATTTTTTAGACATATATACATTATTTTTTATTATAGCTTTTTATTGACAAAACATATGCATGGGTAATTTTTTAACATTGACCCTTGCAAAAACTTCTATTTCAACTTTTCTCCTCCTTCCCTCCACTCCCTCCCCTAGATGGCAGGTAGTCTCACATATGTTAAGTATGTTAAATACAATATATGTATACATATTTATACAGTTGTCTTGCTACACAAGAAAAATTGGATTTAGAAAGAAGGTAAAAATAATCTGGGAAGAAAAATAAAAATGCAAGCAAACAATAACACAAAGACTGTAAATGTTATGTAGTGGTTCACACTCATTTCCCAGTGTTCTTTCGCTGGATATAGCTGGTTCTGTTCATTACTGATCAATTGGAACTGATTTGGATCCTCTCATTGGTGAAGATGGCCACATCCATCAGAATTGATCCTCATATAGTATTGTTGTTGAAGTATACAACGATCTCCTGGTTCTGCTCACTTCATTCAGCATCAGTTCATGTAAGTCTCTCCAATCCTCTCTGAAATCCTCCTGTTGATCATTTTGTATAGAATAATACTATTCCATAGCATTCATATGCCATAATTTATTCAGCCATTCTCCAATTGATGGGCATCCACTCAGGTTCCAATTTCTTGCAACTACTAAGAGAGCTGCCACAAATATTTTTGCACATATGGGTCCCTTTTCCTCCTTTAAGATCTCTTTGGGACATAGGCCCAGAAACACTGCTGGATCAAAGGGTATACACAGTTTGATAACTTTTTAAGCATAGTTCCAATTGCTGTCCAGAATGGTTGAATCAGTTCACAGTTCCACCAACAATGTATCAGTGTCCCCCTTTTTCCACATCCCCTCCAACATTTATCATTATCTTAGCCAGTCTGAGAGGTATGTAGTGGTATCTCGAAGTTGTCTTAATTTGGATTTCTCTGATCAATATTAAAAATCCCCTACTCTTGAAGGGCTTACAATTTAACTGGAAGATAGCAACATATGCTGAGAATTGTAAGCACAAAGTATATGCAAAAGAAATACAACATAATTTTAAGGGGAGAAAGGAATTGGTAACTTGAGCAATCATGAAAGGTCTATGTGACAGATTGTACTTAAACTACTCCTAGAAGGATGAATTCTAAGAAACATAAGTGAGGAGAAAGAGAATTCAGGGGATAGGAGACAGCCTGAGCAAAGTAGGAAACAAAATGTATAGAAAATAGATAATAGGCTATTTAGGTCAGTGTATACATTACATGTAGGAGAGTGATATAAGTCTAGAAACATATTCTGGAATCAGTTCAAAGGGCTTCAACTGTCAAACAATGGAGTTTATATTTTATCATAGAGGGAACACAGAACCACTAATGGTTCTTAGCAATTAAATGAACTGTGCTTTAGGGAAATTATCTTGGCAGCTGTGGGGAGGATGGATTGAAGGGGGAGAAACCATAGGCAGATAAAACAAGATGGAGCCTATTGCAATAACCCTGATGATAAGTGATGAAGCCAATCAAGAGGCTATTGCAACGATCCAGTCTAGAGATGACATAGGTCTTAGACTATATGGTCGAGACCATGAGAGTGGAAAGAATGGAATAGACGCGAGATGTTATAGAAGTAGAAATGAGAAGATTTGGCAACTGGATATATGAGAAGTCAGGAAACACTGAGGTGTGAGTCTGGAGAACCATTAACAAGTGTAAGGATTTTAGAAATGAGTGGTAATTTAAAGAAAAAAAAGTGAGTACTATTTTAACAGGATAAATTTGATCTGCCCATGGGACATCGAGATATAATTGTCTAACAGGTAGTTGAGGATGAAGCTCAATAAAGATATGAGATATGGATGTGTAAATATGGGATACATCTACTTATTTATGATTAAATAAATTTTTTTGGACTCTGGGCAGTTACCCTTTTCCACCCCATCTCCTCTGAGTTTTTGAAACCATATGTTCAATCAAAACAAAACATTATTTCTGAACTGTAAGAATCTGTGCCCTAAAAGTCAATGAACAGCATTCTTTAGTTATATCCTTTAGACCCATCCCTCTCTTAAGGGACAAGAAGGGGAAGAAGACCCAAGTCTAATTAAGAGAGAGCAAAAGCCTAAGATGGGTCTTATCCAAGAGAGCTCTGAAAAGGAAAAGACCACTATGAGCTGTCCAAGTTACAAGGAACCTCAAAGGATGATAGATTTAGAACATTAAAGGTCAAGTTGAAACCCTTGATTTTATTATAAAGAAACATGCCCACAGAAACTCATAGGGTATGAACAATAAGCCTGGAATTTAATCCTTGGCCCTCTCTGTGTCCCCAAATTTATTGTTCTTCTTCCACAGAAATGAAGGAGGGGCCATAGGCTAGCACTTGAAGAATGAGGAGACTAAGAAGAAAGAATTTCTGAACTCTTCTAGCCTAACTCCCTCATATTAGAGATAAAGATATTGAAGTCCAGAGACTGAAGGGCCATACCACACAATTAGCACTGTTTCAATTACAAATTTAATAGGTAGATATTAGGAAGAGAGAGAACATCTCAGGTAGGGAAAACAGCGTAAACGAATACACAGAAACTGGAATACTCTAAGTATGTATGAGAAGTGAGACTGGCTAGATGGAAGGTATTTTGGAGAGAATTAATCAAATAACTTTGATGAAGCATTTATGTTCACAGAGCACTTGGCTGGGTGCTAGAGAAGATACAGAATTTTGATAAGACAGAGTCCCTAATCTCATGGAGTTTATATTCTAAAACAGAAGGTTATATTCAATGTAGAAATTGTTCCTTTTGAAATATTTATAATTATAGCTCCAGGATTTTGTTTTGCTTAACTGGCTTCTAATCATTGCTGGAATCTCAAAATTACTGGTACATAGTAATGATAATAGGATCCTACAGTTCAGAGTGGAAAGGACCTCAAAGAGCATCTAAGTCATTCCCCATCACTTTGCAGGTAATGAAACTGAGGCCCAGAATGAATAATTAACTGAATGATGACTTTTTAAACACTATATGCAAAGCGCTGGGAATACAGATCGAAAAGGCAGCCCCTTCTCTCAAGGAGCTCACATTCTAATGGAGGTGGCAACATATATGATTGCTTTTAGCTTTAAATTATAAAGAAAATCGGCGTCTTTAGCAGGGCAGCAGCAAAGCAGATGTTAATGTCACTTCCTCTGACAAAATTCTATTAGTTTCTGAGGTTGAGCCATTTGACAATGCCAAGGATTTGGTTGGCAAGAACTTTCTTTTCTTTGTCCTTAATAATTGTGACTACAGTGCCTGTAGGAGTAATTGCCTGGCTGTAACTCCATAGGGGTTGTAATTACCAAGGCTCTTGGGGTTAGGGTCTTGGGATGTCAACAGCAGAGTCTAAGGTAAGATAGTGGTCAAGGTGGTGGTTGTTTGGTTTATCTGTTCTATAGAATGCCCTGATGCTTTTGTTAGCTTGAATGGCCTGCCTAGATGGAGGGCAGTTCCCTCCTCTCCCAATGAAGGCTGTAAAGGCTGCACTAGAAGCAGGACTGGCTATTTGGAGAGCAGGGATTCTGCTACTCCCAGGGCTTCTCAAAATGTTGAAATGGCTTGTTCAAGGTCACCAAACTATTAAGTTAAAGAACATATTCCGGCTTTGAACACAACACTAATAATCTTTTTCATTGTGCAGTGGCCAAAGCAGGGACCACAGATACAAAAAATTATACATATCATATATCTTAGCTTCCCTATTTGGTTAAAATCTCTGAGAGGCTAAGAATTGTGGCTTGTTTTATCTTTGCACATAAGCTCTTAATAAATGTTTGATGGCTGTATTAATTAATGAATAAAAGAAGGAAGCAGAGGTGCTAGATTGTTGATGAAACCAATACGGGACAATGGGAGAGGCAGAAGAGAATCAAAGAGCCAGCTACCATGGTGAAGAAGGCATAATTTAGACAGTCTCATTCACTTCTCATACATACTTAGGTTACTCCAGCTTCTGTGTATTCGTTCACGCTGTTTCGGGGAGAAAGGTATAGGAAGACTAGAAATGTAGGGGGGAGCTAGGTTACAAATGGCTCTAGATGCCCTAACTGATCTATCTGCAAAATGAGAAGGCTGAACTAGATCCATGGTTCCAAATCCTTACCCTGAAAATATTTTGAGGAATCAGTTGTAATGTTAAGATCCCTTGATTGAAAAAGTATTCAGGTGCACAAGTTTCTGTTTCCCCCTTTCCATGAGATTTTCTCATTTCGATATTCCCATTTATACTGTATTTATTCTGTGTGCATATATCTATGTCATCTTCTCAATTAGATTGTGAGGTCCTTGAGAGCAGGGGCCATGTCTTTGTCTTTCCTATATCCCTAGCATTTAGCAACATACCTAATATATAGTATAGTAAGTATTCAAGAAATGCCTATTGTCATTTTTGTTGTTGTGATGATGATGATAGTGATGGTGATGGTAATATGATGATATGGATTTTGTATGTTTTACAATGATTCCAAAGAGTTCACAGGATAAAGGACCAACAAGGTCCCTTACAGCTCTAAATATTGCGATAAACACCTTCCCTTCTTTGCAGAGGCAGGGGACTATAGGCATGAAACATTGCCTAAACTGCCAGACGAAATTGATGTGTGGTGACTTTTGCTGAATCGCTCACCCCACTCCTTTCTTTTTTTATTCTTTGTTACAGGGGTGGCTTGATGAGTAGGAGAGGGAAAAGAGATATATTTGGATATGAAGATGATATAAAAAACAAAATATGTCAATAAAAAGTAAAATTAAACATGAAATATTTCAATTAAAACTGGTCCCTCTCAACTCTTAGAATTGGCACATTCCACTCTAAGGTTCCTTGGATACTATGCCCTCTTTTTCTGACACTGCTGTCAGACTCATCAGCATCAGTAACCTTGACAAAGGACAAATACAACCAATAGAAGGACAACTTCCACTTTTCTACCCCTCTACTGATATTGAGACCGGTCAAGGTCATCCAGAGGAATGAGAATTAAGCCCTCTCTGGAAGAGAATTAACACTGCCCACCAGTCCCTCCCTTTCTCACCCCATCCAGTTACCTAATGTTTCTTAACAGTCACCCTATAGGCTTACTGCTAGCTAAGGTCTGGGATCTGAGGGCAGTGGAAGCTACAGAAAGTTTTAATTTTCACTCACCAATGGTATTGAAGCAGAAAAGTAACTATGACCTTGGCTTTCTCAAAATTTCAATTGTGCGAAATGAAATAGGCCAATAAGAACAGCAGCTCCTAATGCCATTCAGTGCTAAAGTTTACAAAGTATTTTTGTCACACTTTTGTGAGATAAGACTATCATCCCTAGAAAATCCTAAATTTCCTGAAGAAAATGGAGAACCAACGGGATTGCTGAAGGCCACACAGTTAGTGTCAAGACTGATTCTTCAATAGTCACTATTACAAGATCATCCCATATTGGTTTGGAAGGGTCTTAAAAGATCTGGCCCAATCCTCCCATTTTACACACAAGGAGCTTGAGTCCCACACAAAGTTACATGGAAAGTATCAGGCCTGAATCTAGATCTTCTCAGCCCAAGTTCATGGCTATTGCTGCGGTGCTCGGGGCACTGTAGGCATTTAATAAATGTCTAATGCATTTGAATTTTCACTTCATTTTGCTGCCTCAAGTCAACAGATTGAGAGTCAGAGCTCAGGCTAATACTGGACTCCAAAGGATTAAAAGCTTTAGAACTGGAAGGGAACTCAAGAGATTCTCTCATGTTATAGATGAAAAGACAGGAAAGTTTGGGTCATTAAAAAAAGTGCTCTTGTTTAGTCATTCTCAGTCGTGACTCTTCGTGACCCTACTTGAGATTCGTCATTGTTATTTTCTTCTCCAGTTCATTTTGCAGATGAGGACACTGAGGTAAGTGACTTGGCCAGAGTCACACAGCTACTAAGTGTCTGAGCCACATTGGATCTCAGGAAGATGAGTCTCCGGTGGTATTCCATCCACTGCACTTCCTAATTGCCTGCGGTAGTAAGGAACACTATATGAGAATGCCTGCCATCTAGGGGAGGGGGTGGAGGGAAGGAGGGGAAACATTCAGAACAGAAGGGAGTACAAGGGATAATGTAAAAAAAAAAATTACCTATGCATAGGTACTGTCAAAAAAATGTTATAATTATAAAAATTAATAAAAAAAATAAATAAGCAACACTAAGTATCACATAGGTAATAAGCAACAAAGTTAAGACTTGAATTCAGCTCCTTTTCAAATTGTATACTTCCCCTCCCTCTACCCTGGGCTTTGGGTCACTCCTCTATCTCACAATGGTTCAGCCAAAGGAGTTCTATCTATCAGCTACAGTCTTCTTCCCCCACCTCCTCCTGCCCCCATACACACACACACACACACACACACACACACACACACACACACACAATGCCTCTTCTGAGTCAGCAGCTGCTAAGAACATTGCTCACGACAGACAAACCCCAATTTGAAAAAATGCCTGCTCTGTTCTGGGAGAGACACGCCACGACACGTCGGTGACCGTAAAAATACACTAGTAACAAATAACACCATTACTACAAGTGCCGGTTCATGCAGGCTCGTTATTAAGTATCTCTTGCAATGTGCGTACACACCGAAGATGAAGAGATTTATGCAGCATATATTTTATTTATACAATGTATGTGGATTAGAATGTATAATATGCAACATCTTGGCAAATTCCACTTAGTCATCGCCTCCATCTGAAATGGTCCTGGAAAGGAAATCCCAGACAGGAATGGGGTGGGAGGGCAGCAAAAAAGAGGGGCCGTAAGCCCCTAATTAAATTTGAGGTGCAGGACTACTAAGAAGAAAGAGAGAAGGACGATTGAAGTGGATGACAGCACTGTGTTATAGTAGAAAGATAGCTACATATACTTTGGAGGGTCTGTGTTCAAATCCCAGCTCTGACACTTACTACAAATATGAATAAGTCCTTTTACCTGAGACTCAATTTCTTGATCTGTAAAAGTGGGATGGTGTAACATACTACCTACTTCTCAGGGCTTTGCAAACTTTAAACTCTATTTACAAATGGGTTTATAAATAAACTCGCTCCAGCATCCAGTATAGTGCTCTTTAAACAGGGATTGGATCCATGATTTCATTGGTGTAAGGATTGGTTGGCACTTCTCTGCAATTTATAGTCTTAGAGAATTGCTCAAAGCATTGAAGGGTTAAATGTTATGTCCACACCACACAACTAGTACATCAAGGGTAAGATTTGAAGCCAGAGCTTCCTAACTTTAAGGCTCACATTGTCTCTTTACTCTCCTAAAGGTGGGTTTTTAATAGATGTTTGTTGAATTGAATTGAAAGTGTGCTATTCACTCTTCCCCCATACCATTTCTTCACAAGCTCTCCAAAGGTCATAGAAGTTATCCATCTGCATCTGGTAAGCATTGCACTGAATCTGTGCTGAACAGGTAAATATTTCAAATGCCCCTAAAGATTCCTTCAGTGAAGTAGAAGGAGATATATGTCTGGATTCAGGAGACCGGTAAGCCTTTCCTAAGCCCTCTTTGTTACAGCTCTTTTCCTCTTTCATTTATTTCCTATTTATATAGCTTGATGTGTATAGATGTGTTTGCATGTTCTCTCTCTTTAGACTCTTAAGGTCCTTAAGGGAAGGGGCTCTCTTTTACCTCTTTGTATCCCGGATGCTTAGCATAGCCTTTCACACTGTAGGTACTGAATCAATATTATTGAATGAATGAATGAATTTCATCTTTGCCCTTGGCTGGCTATGCAACCAAGTTATGTGGTACATCACATAACCTCTCCTCCCATTTCCCTTCAGTAAAATGGGGATAATAAAGCCCTAACTACCTCCTCAAAGACTGTTTATTGTAAGGATCATATGAGACAATGGAGGGGGCAGTCGTGGCATCATGGGAAGAATAGTGGGTTGGGGTTAAAAGTCTCTGCCACTTACTCTACATGGAACTTTAGACAAGATCCTTTCAATCTTTGGGCCTGGATTTGGGCCAGATTTTTAAAGTCTCTTCCTGGTCTAAATCTTAGGATATTCCTATGCAAAAGTACTTTGTAACCATAAATGTGAACTATTGTCCCATTGGAAGAACAAAAGCTTATTCACTCTATATTTATTCAAGTTAATTGGCTTTTAAAACCACAAATATAAAACTGCAGCATGGTGGGCCTCTTAACAAGAAACTAGGTTCTGGTCTTGGCTCTGATATTTACTGTGTGATTTTGACCATGTCTCTCTCCCTCTCTGTGCCACAGCTTCTATGGTTATTAAAGGATATTAAATATACTTTGTCTACCTGTGAAGAAACTGCCATGTAAGCTTAACATTGTAGAGAATTAGGAATTCTCATATCCAAAGTCATAAATGTGCTAGTTTTGAAGGGCAGAATCTGGACAAGGTAAATAACTATCTTACAACCGTGCAAAGTCCCTCTGTTAGATCTATGATAGCTGCTAATTGGACTTAAATCTGATGCCAGTCCTATGGAGGAGTGTATTGCCAAGATTGCTCAGAAATTCTTTGCCTGCAGTATGGCCACAAGGGCAAGAACTATGAAGATAGGAAAGGGGACAAAAGAGGGAAGCTTGGAAGAAAGAAGGGAAGAGAAAAGGGAGAGTGGATAAAGGAGAACATCCAGGCCTGTAACCTTTAAAGCCAGTGATACTTATTGCCCTGGACACCAAGTTGGTAGAATGTATGACTGCTTCCCTATATGTGAAAAATGCACAGCTGCACTGGACACAACTGCCTGTCTGTCAAGAAGACGAAAGCCTTCTACAAAGATACAGAATATTGTTAGGATACAGCTTCCTAATAGCCAGAGCCATCCATAAATGAAGTAGGCTGTTTTGTGAGGTAATAAGTTCACTATCACCAAGGGTCTCCTAGCTGAGACTGAACAACCACTTATCAAGAATGCTGGAGGGAGGATACCTGTTTCAATATGTGTGGCCACAGCGTGAGGCTAGCAAAAGGGCACTGTGGAAGTCAGAGGATTTGCTTAGCTTCGGAGTGACCTTGAAAAAAAAAATCCAACCTCTAGACTTCAGTCCCTTTATTTATAAAAAATGAGAAAATTGAATGGAATTATCTCTAAAGTCTCTTCCACCTCTAAACCATCTGCCTCTGAGGTCACTTCTACCTCTACAATTCTGTGACAAATCTGAGTCAAATTATAGCAATATCCCACCTAAAAACCTACATTACAGAATGTTCCACCATAAAAGATGCAAACTTACCAAATGGGTCCGGACCTGAGGTTATGCCTTTTCCTTTCTCCTCTATTCAAACTCAGCTCATCTTTTGAAATCAGCTCACATCTCACCTCTTCCAGAATGACACTCTTCACTATTCCAAACCACACAGATCTCCCTCTTCTCTGAAACTCCTAAAGCATTTACAACATGCACCATATAATCAAGTACTTAAATCAGCACCCTTTTTTGTCTGTTGCTATTCTTTCTAACATTTCATGAAAGAATCTTAGTTCTCCAAGGGACTGGGAGCTCCAGAAGGGCAGGGACTGAGATTTAGACCTGTTCTGTATTCCCTGCAGTATAGGAGACAACACTCTAGAACTCTATGTTATAGACTGGGGCTGTCAAATGTTATTGACTATACCCATTAGAGTAGATCCTTAGTAAAGCCTAGCTGATTGACTGAGAGTTGAATTAGGTGAGGACTATTCAAATTAAGAAAAACCTCACCTCAATACTCCACTAGCGCATTTAAGTATTTGTTAAAGATCATTAATTTCAGAGGGAGAAAACAAACAAAGATAAAGCATTAGAGGAACTACCAATTGGAGATCGATCAGAAAATAAAACCAATCATCTCTAGAATTACCATTTAAGTCTCTGGGGAAAGAGGATTCATCTACAAAATCTAATTTATACAAGTACTTTTGTGAAGGGGATAAAGCCCATGCACTTTAGTAGTACAGGTATTGAGTAAATCAAGATCTCCTTTAAATGGGTCTAACCCCTGCCTTCTACTCATATTCATCCTCCCCCAATGATTATTAATCCTGCCCCCTGCTTATTATCCTTATCATAACCTTAAAACTCAACTAGTAAGATTAGCTGAGCTGTAATCTGTCTGGGGATGCAGCGCCCCCAAATATTTTTTCTATTATGTTTGGAGTCAAGGAACTTGAGTGTAAATCGTGATCCTCAGACTTACTATTGGTGTGACTTTTGCCAAATCTCTTATCTTTTCTGAATTCCATATTTCTTGCTCACCAGGAAAAGGAGAGCTTAATTAAATTAAATCTCTGAACCCACATTTATGTCATCTTAGTAAGTTGCTGATGAAGTCATAGGTCTGGAAAAACAACAATGCCCCCTTTAACTATTCTTCCCTCTGTTGTGTCTCTCCTCAATCATTTTCACATCCACAAATCCCCTCAATCTTCAAAACAACTTTGTGAGGTAAGCAGAGAAAAGATTATTCTCCCCATTTCATAGATGATGAAACTAAAGCTCTGAAGGGAATGATAAGGTCTGAACAAAATATAATCAATAGTACAATATGGGGCAGACTGCTAGAGACATAACCATGGTGCAAGTAGGTAGTGCAAAGGATAATATTCTGAATCTGGCATCTAGAACAATTCCTTTTCCTAAGGTGAAATCTTACCTCAGACACTTATTAGCTATATGACCTTGGGCAAGTCACTTCAGCCTGTTTACCTCAGTTTCCTCATTTGTGAAATTAAAAAAAAAAAACTAGAGAAGGTCATGGCAAACACCACCAGTATCTTTGTTAAGAAATGGGTCATGAAGAGTCAAACATAAGTGAAAAATTATAAATGGCTGATGGATTCAATTTAATTAAAATATATATTGATGGGAGAGAGAGGGAGAGATACTGGAAGACATGTAGGTGATATAAAAACAAAATATTATTTAAAAAACATATATAAAAGCCTTGTACCTTCCAACAGAGAGAGAGGCAATGGGTGTAATGGAAAACCCTTGTATTTTAGTTAGAGGACATGGGTTTGAAATTTAGGCAAGTCTCTTCCCTATCAAAGCCTCAGTTTTCTCATCTCATCTGAATGAATTATTGTACTAGATGACCTCCAGGGCCCCTCCTGCTCTCAATCCCTGACTCTCTCAAGGTCACACACAGTTAGAGAAGCTGGGGTGATTACTGAGTCTTTGACTCCTGACCTCTTGGTACTCTCCACTGTCCTTCACTATTTCTCTTCATTTGGAGACGGGAAATCTCCAATACAAGTACACAATAGGAAGTGGGAGAAGAGCTTGGTGGACTCAGATGACTCCAAAAGGAAGCATCAATTTTATAGAAGTATAAGATTTGGCGTGGAAAGGCCATAAAGGCCATCTCATCTAAAACATACTCATTTGATAATCAAGAAAGGCGGGGTCCAGGAAGAGAAAGGTATTATTTAAACTCATGTAGATGAGTGGCCATCTTAGAACCCTAGATCTTAGACCCAAGTCCTCCAACTCCAGATTGAACATTCTTTTTCATTACATGATTTTACAAGGTATTGTACTACCACCACCACTAATAATTACGGCCATCATCATTTATTAAATGCCTATTATAGACTAGGTACTACAGATACAAAGACAAAAATTAGACAATCTTTGCCTTGGAGAAAGGGGGGTGGTGGTTAAATTTTACTGGAAGATAACATACACATAAAGTTATATATATATATATATATATATATATATATATATATATAACATAATATTATATACATAGAGTTACATATAATATATACCAAAAATATATAACATAACATTATATGCATACAGTTATATATAATATATACCAACAATATATAACATAATGTTATATATAGTTATATGTAATATATACCAAAAATATATAACATAATGAGGAGGGGGATAGGACAAGTCCTAGCAGTTCAAATCAGGAAAGGCTTCATGTAGAAAGTGAGACTTGATTTGAGCTTGGAAAGAACCAAAGGATTCTGTAAAATGGAAATGAGGGAGTGTACCAGGCATGTCACACAGCCACTGCAAAGACAAGGAGACAGGAAATGGAAGGTGGTGTGGGAAGGACACCAAGAATGCCAGTGGGACCAGACTGTAGCATATAAGTAGAAGAGTGACACATATACACATACATATATGTAAACATGTCTGTTTTTATGTACGCAGTATACATATATGTGTGTGTTTATTGAATAGAGAATTCACATGATCAGGTCTAATGTTTAGGAGAATTTAAAATTCAGCAGCCTGAATTTAAAAGGGGAGAGACTTGAGGTAGGGACACCATTAAGAGGCCATTGCAATAGTCCAAGAAAAAGTGACAAGGGTCTGAACTGAACTGGTGGTGATATGAGGAGAAAGAAGGAGTAGATTTTGTGGAGGTTGAAATAAGATGTGACCAAGTAGCTATGTGGGATGAGAACTACTGAGGATGACACTGAGGTTGCCACCCAGGTAACTGGATGATGGGGGGTTGACAGATCCAGTTTAGAAGAGGAGTGAGTAAAGGAGAAAAGATAATTAAATGAGTGATGGACATGTTGGGTTTTAGATGTCATGCAGTTTGAAATGTCCAATATGAAATTAGTGACACAGAACCAGACTCTGGAGAGAGAGAAAAAATAAGACTGAATATATAGATCTGGGAGCTATCAACACAGACATTAATTAATTCATTAAGAAACATTGATTAAGCTCCTAATTTGTTCCAGGCAATGTGTTAAATGCCAAGGATACAAATTAAAAACATGGAAACAGACTCCCCTCTCAAGGAGCTAAGACAGATAGGAGTTGAGGAGGTTGCCCAGTAAGAAACTAGAAAGGAAGTTCTAGAACAGAGCCGGGGAATACCTATAGTTAAAGGTACTGATATTGATGATTATCTAGTAAAAGAACTAGAAAAGGAGCAATCATTAAAGTTGGAAAAGGTCTCTAATTTCCCCGGTCAAAAGTGTATTTTTAGTAATAAAAGAACTGATGAATTGAAAAGAGCTTTCTTCTTAATTGAAAGAAATTATTCAAATCTATGAATGACACACTCAGTTAACTGCACAGATGTATCCTATCTTACAAGTAAGGATGCCAGAAAGGAGAGAAATAGTGAAAGAGCCAAGGAGAATTGCAATGTACACCCAGGGACTCACCCCCTCTCCAGGCTGTGTGGGGCCAGCCTCTAACAGAGTTTGAATAATTAAAGGCTGTTTCCTTTAACCCGCTTTCCTTCTCTCTAATGTTATTCATGACCCAGAGATCTAGGGGAGATCTCCCTTGACAGGTCCAGGGCAAAGATAAGCCTATGTCCAGGCCAGCTTTGAAGGCACAACAACTACTTTCTGGCTGCTGGGTTAGAGAATTTGAGGGGAGGGACCAATTATAAGATGTTTTTTTTTTTTCCATGAAAAGAGCTATTTTTCCTAACATTCAACCTAGTAAAGGTGACAAGCAGGGTGACAAATAGTGGATATAGGTAGTGAACCTTAGAGTTAGAGCAATCACTTTTCCTTATAGGATCACTGGATTTTGGATTCAGAAGAGCTTTCAAAGATTATCTAGTTTGGCCTCCCTTATTTTAAACCTAAAAAAAAAACCTGAAGCTTAACTTTTCCTTGTAAAAACATACTAGAAGGAAGGTGGGCCTACAGGATGAGGAATGGTCAAACAAATCGTGGCATGTGAATGTAATGACTGCTATTGCACCATAAGAAATAACAAGTATGAAGAATTCTGAGAAGCTTGGGAAAATTTATATGAATTGATGCAGAATATAAAAGGCAAATCTAAGTAAATGATGTGCATACACAATAACCTCAATAATATAAAAGAAAAAAATAGTGAAATATTTCAAACTCTGATTAATTGTCTATCCTATGATGATGAGAGAGGATTGTTGAGGAAGCAGATTTCTGGACAGAGAGGCAAGTGGTATATTTGTAGACATGGCCAAAACAAAAAACACGAATACCGGAGGGAAAATGATAATCTGTGAGAGAATTAGAATTTGAACCTGTCTGTACTATTGCAGGACTCTGTATAAGGCGCTTAGTTTCTGTGGACCTTTAGCTTCTTATCTGTTAAAAGAGAACAATATTCTTGTACTTGAAGATAATATTATCTTCTTTTCAGAATTATTGTGAAAATCAAATATGGTCATTATAAATAATAACTATTTTGAAGCTTGTACATATTCATTTGAACCCTTATGACAAACCTTCAAGAGAGGTGCTAGAGGTGTAAGACTGTGTATATGTACCCATGAAAAACATGAATGTTTATATGGATTATCTAAAAATATGTCTTGAAGGCAGCAATTATAGATGTCTCTAGAACCTGACCAATTCCCCTCAAGGGACATTGTGATCACTACCTTGAAGATAGCAGAAGGGTTTGATTGGGCACTCCTTTTCTAATCTTTTACTGGAGGTACCAGACTAAAAGGGAGTTAGGTAGTTCAGTGGGTAGAGCACTAAGTATGGAATTAGGAAGATCCAAGTTCAAATCTGGCTTCAGATACTGACAAGCTATATGATTCTGGCTCAATCACTTAACAGCTTTTTGCCTAATCTACTAGATAAGGAAATGGCAAATCACTTCAATATTTCCCAAGAAAACCTAGTACAAGGTCATGAAGTTTTGGACATGCATGACTAAATAAGAAATAGATTAGAATTATATGATTATATATAATATGTAATTATTATATGATTATACATCTATGTCTGCACACACACCCATCCTGCCATATTGCAGTGTAGTGCTATGAAGTTAAGGCTTCAAAGCAAAAGCCCTTTCTCTAGTCGCTAGCCCTTAGCTTTAGGACTGGGTAAGGGGTGGTCATCCCAAATTCTCAAATACACCAACTTGACCCTATCTCATCCAATGCTGATTACACAAAAGACCACATGAGCAAACCCATTCATCCAAGCAAATAAAAATTGGACAAGTTCTAGAGACTAGAATATGCCCCAAAATATACAAGAATGAATGCACTTTCTAGTTGGGGTTGAACTATCTCAGCTTAAACAGAGGATCTTATTCTCACCCAAACGGATAAAGTTTCTTGGGAGGCAAGTCAGGAACATGCTGAAGAGAAACTTTCATGTCTGAATCTACCAAAGTCTTTTTCTCTTGCCCACAATGAAGTTGATTCCAAAGAATATCTGCAAGTTCACACTTCTCTCTTAAAGAATACGCCTTCTCCCAAGAAGCTCTACTTTCTCACACTGGTCCATGGTATTTGCCCTGCTATTCTTTCTACCAATTAGGAGCCACATCTATGCCCTGCAAAATGCCCCAAGTTTGGTTTGGAAGTTCAGGTTTCAAAGGCATTGTTATCCCCATGTTTCAGATAAGGAAACTGGGTTTCAGAGAGGTCAAAAGATCTGCTCATGGTCACATAGATCTGAAGCCATTTTTCTGACTCCAACCATCTTATCTTCTCTGCCATATTGCTTTGTAAACCTAAAAGAATTCATTGTTGTCACTTTATTATTTTTCAGGTCCTTCCCAATTCTTAACCTTATTTGATCATCCTTTATTAACAACTATTACTTTTGAGATACCCAGAAAGTAAACTTCAAAAGGAAAGTGAAAAAGATCACCCACAGAATGACAATGGCAATAATAAGGTAAGTTCCCTGATTCTCAGTTTGGGGAGCCTGAGGTCATAGGAGTCTGAAGTAGAAGCCCCAGGTTCAAGTCTCAGGTGTATGACTTCTAAGCCTGGAAACCTCAAGCAAGAAGCCATTTCACTTCTTCAAGCCTCATTTCCCCATAGGTAAAACAAGGAAAATAATACTTGCATTTCTGGTCTCATGAAGAAGTTATGAAGAAAGGATTTTGTCAAAGTTAAGTACCATAGACATGTGACCTTTGATTACTATGATTATTTTCAAGGCATCCCTACCTTAGATTCAACCCTTACCAACTCTTTTCCAAGGTAAACTGCAGATAAATATAATAATGTGGTCCCTTCTGATTCAGGAATGGGAAAGTTTCAAAGCACTTTATACTCTAAACATAACTTATTCTTCATCTCATCCAAAGACTTTGGAAAGTTCTTTTACATAAAACAAATGATGTAGTGACTATAAATCATTCTTATCTGTTCATTAAACCAGATATCCTAATATTTCTCTACTAGACAAGAGCTTTGTTTAAGGCAAGTCATAGGTCTGACAACAGGATCAGAGACGTGTCTATGTGGGTTTTTCCCAGTTCTACTAAACGTGAAAAGGAATTCTTTCTAGAGTGGTCCAAACAATCATTCATTTTTGTGTGTGAATTATGTAATCAGAACTTTCAGCTAATTCATACTGAGCTTTGCCTGAGGGGCAGTAGGGCTCTAAATTTGAAGCAGAAATCTACTACTTACCTGTCACTTCTGTGACCTTGAAAGAGAACCTTTCCCTCTCTGAAGCATAATGTAAGTTTGCTGAGGGCAAATCTTGTGTTGTTTGTTTTTAAAATCCTGTATCTACAGTCTTGTGCATAAAAGCTTGTTAGAACAGTCTCAAGTTTACCCATCTGTAAAATGGGGATATATAGAATAGACTAGGGGATTTCCAAGGTCCCTTCCAGCCATAAATTCTATGACCTACAAGAGATCAATGAGGTCTGACCAAAGACCAAAGCAGCAGCCTCATTAAGATGGCTAAAATTAAGCAATTCAGGAAACCTGGCCTGAAGTGCTCCATCACTTTAGAGGGCACAAGATCTAAAATGGACAAAGAATTCGTTTAATAAATTGATTGAAGCATAATCAATACCCAACTCATTTATTTCTTAAACACACATTAAACTTACGTAAAGTAACCTGCTAAGGCACAGGAGCACATTCACACACACCCCTCCCACACACATATCCCACCCTCTGCTTCTCACTCAGGTCGTGAAACAAGATTCCACATCTGAGGTGCCAAGGGATTGAGAGAGCAACCAGCCAGAATTAAAGGCATGCTGCTTAGCTTTCAGCTGAGGTCAGTGCCTGGCCCCAGAGCTACACAGGGTCAGTTCTCAGGTCTAAGCCCATTAAGATAGGGTCACAAACAGGGTCCATCTGCTCTTCCTGGATTCTAACAAAGCACCAGGACTTTTCTGAGCTATCCAGGAGCCATTTTGGGAGACCTAATGTCCAAACTGTCTCTATTCTTTCACTGTTATTCTTGGGTAGGTTAGTCCATCTGTCTGAGCCACTATGGAATTATTCTGATTCCAGAATCCTTGAGATGAGAAGGGATTTGAAGATCCTAGACTCCTGTGTTAGGTAAATGTCAAAACCAGTCATTTCTAATCTTTCTGGACAATTTTACCTATCTAGAATGATCCACAAATAGTTCCGTTGGAAGAGACCCTTCCTTCAAAGTTCAGTTCTAGTATCACCTCCCCCATGAAGTCATTCCAGAAAATGCCCCCATCCTACAGTGGCCACCGTCCAAGTGAAAATGACCTTTCCCTCTTCAAATTTCTTATGCTGCTTTTTCTAAACCTCTCATGTACCCTCATCATCATCTCTCTTGTATCAGTTATTTGCATCTTTGTCTTCCCCACTCTTAGATTGTGAATCTTTAAAGGATCTTCCAGATCTAGAATGGCGTCAAAGATCCTCTAATCCAACCTTCTCATTACTTCGCAATTAAAGTTCTCTAAAGGTAGACTTTGTTCTATGGGGGGGGGGGGCGGAGATAGTGAATTTCCTGTCAAACGCAGGTTTGCAGGCCATTTGGGGTGGATATAGTAAAAAAGGATTCACTCTTTAAGTTGAATCTTTGGACTAACTGATCTTTGGAATTTCTTCCAGCTTTGTGGCCATGGTTCTAAGGCAGGGTTCAGGGTTAATTTTTTTTATCTTTCCTTCCCTATGTCTATGTGCATGTAGCATCATAGATTTGGAGGCGTAGGACTTGATATCATTTAACCCCTTGTCTTACAAATGGGCAAACTGAGACCTAGAGAAGTAGATGCAGAGATATTTAGTCATCTGGATTCTTAGAGGTACTTAGTTATCTGGAATGAAATGGGGCTGCACTAAATGAACTCTCCAGTCCTTTCTAGATCCTGACTGATTGTATTCAACTGGAACAACAGCTGGCTATTCCAGGGCTGGCTGCTTCCTTCATTAATTTCCCTGACCCCTCTTTTACAACTTTCATTTTATAAAACCATCACTGGCTCCTGAAACGCCACCTCTCCCTAGGTCTTCATTAACCCTTTGTTCCTCTCTGACAATCAACTGCATGGGGAGGGAGATAAGAGGAACAGAGCCAAGTTCTGCCTTCAGGGAGCTCCCAGTCTGGGGAGAACAAAGTTGCAGCAGCTGCAGCAGACTCAGACCTTGTACTTAGGGAACTTTTAATCTGGGAAAGACAGAGGAGGTATGCACTCCAGGTCATAGGGAGATGAGGAAGGAGCAAACCTGGAATCTGCCCTGGGGTAGTTCAGTCTGGAAAGGACCAAAGAGCAGAAGAGGAGAAGCAGACCCAGGAGCTATCTTCAGACAGCCTTGTCTTGAGGCTGAGACCATGGAGCTGATCAAAGTCCTGGCCCTTTCAGGAAAGGAATAGTTTAAAAGAAAAAAATTCAACAAATAATATTTTGTCCCACCTAAGTCTTTATGGTTTGGATCAAACAAGAGCTGTGAGGGGTCTGAGGGATGAGAAATCAGAGATCAGAGTGAGGTTTGTTTGGAGGACTGAGGGGAAGGTATAACCAAGATTTTCTATGGGAAATGGAAATTATGCTGGGCATTGGAGGTTGGGCAGGATCTGGAGATATGAAGAGGAAACCAGAGGGCACTACGGGTAGGGAAAATGGGAACAAAGGCTGAGAGGAAGAAATGAGTCCTTTTTGTATCTCTCAAGCCCCTTCCTACTGGCTGCTCTTGTCCGCATTGCCACAGGCCCCTACACATGTACATGCATACATAAACACACAGAGCAAGTAAATATTCCATTATCTGGACAGACAACAACTCAACAGTGTCCGGGAACAGATACCAAGTCCCCTACTGAAATCCGATTTGTGCCTTTATCCATGCCCAGCTCCCTCTGGGTTGCAATCTCACGGACTAAAGCAACTCAGCAGCTGTTTCATTCCATTCTAAAACAGGGCCCTTCTTTGGCAACAGGAGGGCATTGGTGCCACTGATGTCTCCTCTCTCTGGGAACCTGGCTGACTGTCTCTTTTGGTCTTTTGGTCCGATGCTTGCCCTGGACTCCCCCTTCTCTGTTCTTCCATACCCATACCCAGCCTGAAAGCAGAAGGGAGGTGTATAAGGAGGAGCCGGGCCCTGGATTTCTGTGCTTTGCATCTCACCCACTGAGATTAGAGGATCATTTCTTTAAAGATGGGGAGAGACCTCAGAGGTTGGCAATATAGTTCAATGCTCTTCTTTTCTTAAAATGAGAAACCTGAGATTCAAAGAGGTTATATCATTTCTCAAGGTGTTCCTAACTTCCATATCTAGCATTCTATTCCACTACATCCCATCTTTCATAAGGTGAGCAGACCAGCAGTTAGCCCCATTCAGCAGGACCAGACCCTCCCACCAGACCCCCATCATATGCATCCAACTGCAAATAAAATTCATGCTCTCAGCCAGTCTGAGTGCTCTCTCTCTCTCTCTCTCTCTCTCTCTCTCTCTCTCTCTCTCTCTCTCTCTCTCTCTCTCTTTTTCTCCTCCTCTCTCCTCACCTTCTATCTCTCCCCCTTTCACTCCCTCACTCCCTCTCCCTATCTGTCTCTGTTTCTGTGTGTATCTCTGTCTCTATCTTTCTCTCTCTCTCACACACACATACCCTAGTGCTTGACTAAAAGCTTTGACACCATTGCTTCCTAGACCCTAACTTCTATATCCCTGGACGGAAGGTCTGTCTTGTGCCATATTTTGTGCCATGTCTTGTCTTATCCTCGCTTTCCACAATCAGGAATTTGATTATATATCTCTTCACAGATGGATCCCAATGATAACAACAACCTTTCCTCCCACTGCAAGAATTCAAACATATTTTTCAGTTCATCCTCATTAACGATCCTGTTGGTAAGTTCTATGTATATTTATCCCCACTTACAGTTGAAAAAAACTGAGGCTTGCTGTTGTTCAGTTATGTCCAACTTTTCGTGACCCCATTTGGGATTTTTTTTAAGCAAGGACACTGGAGTGTATGATGTCATTTCCTTCCTTCTCCAACTCATTTTACAGATGAGCAAACTGAAGCAAACAGGGTGAAGTGACTTGTGCAGAATGACACTTCTAATAAATGTCTGAAACTTGATTTGAACTCAGATCTTCCTCACTTCCTCCCAGCATTCTATCCCCTGCATCACCTCATGGTGACTTGATTGTGATCATAATTAAATGTTTTAAGTGTGAGAGACAAGATTCAGGATCAGATCAACTCTGCTTCTAGGTTCAATTTTTTGCTTTGTTTTGTTTTTACCTTGTCACACAATGATCCCTCTCAAATTTACAACTCTAGCCTTAATCTCTTCCCTTAATCTAGAGCCCCCATCTTCTTGGATCCTGCTAATGCTTCAGACTCAGCATCTTGGTGTGCCAGCAAAGCTGGAGGATCACAGGTGAGGCAATTAGTACTTGTGGGACTCAGGTCTCTCAGCGATAAAATAAAAAGTTGAACTAGATGACCTCTCATATCTCTTTCAGTTCAACATCTATCCTCTTGGATCCAAATTTGGGGTTATTATAGTGATACAATACAAAGACTACTAGATAGGGAAAAAAAGTCCCAGGCTCACATTAAAGCTGTCACCTATTTCCTCTGTGACCTCAGGAAGGTCCCTTAACCTCCACTTTAGAATGAGGGGTTTGGACTAGAGAGGAATCCTTTATGATCCCTTCCAACTGTGAATCAACAATGCTATGATTCTCCTTCCATAAACCCACCCATCTTCGCTTAAAATGTCAGAGACATCTTTGACTTTCTTCTACCTCTGTCTCTAACCTTCTCTCTAACTCCACCTCCAATTCCAATCAGCCACCAAGTCTGGTTAATCCCAAATTCCACAATGCCTTCCAATCAGTCTCTTCCTTCCCATCACTCTAATTCAAAAATCCCTTTTGCCTGGCTAATGTAAGAGCCTCCTCACTTGACTCACTGCCTACAGCCTCCTCTGATGCATCCTTCACAAAGCTGCCAAATTAATCTTCCTAATTTATAGAGTCAACCGTGTAACTCTCCTACTCAAAAATCTTCAGTGGCTCCTTAATGCTTCTAGCATTAAAAACTCCTCAGCCTATTATTTAAACCTTATACAATTTGCTTCCAACCTACCTTTTCAATCTCATTTAATTGTGCTGCATTTTACATACAGTATTATGGCAAAGAGATGAGTGTGTGTTTCCTGATTTGGTCTTGTCCTTTTTCACCCTGAGAAAAGCTGTTCTCTTATCTTTTGATACCTAGCAAGTAGCATAGCACCTGATATGGGATGCACCACTAATAAATGGTTGACTAAACAGATCAAGACTTCTTTGCATTGGGAAGGACCTCTGGGATCATCTGATCTAATCTTGCTTTTGCCACAGGAATCCCAATGTTGCCCAGGACTTTACCAGGAGCTGTCCTTGGCAATTCCTAATTCTCCCTGGTGGTATAATTATTTGTGCCTTTAGAATACACATTCCTCCAGAGCAGGGTCTGACTTCCTAAATCCAAGATTCGAACATTGTCTTTTATACTACCTAAGACAGCTAGATGGTTGTGGATAGAATGCTGGAGCTGGAGCCAGAAAGATTCATCTTTCTGAATTCAAATCCATCCCCAGATATGTACTAGCTGTGTGGCCCTAGGCAAGTCCCTTATATGGTGACGCTCATTTTTGAGGACAACATCCCTCACAGACACCCATCCAAGACTTGGAATTTATTTAACTTCTCAGTCCTCATACTGCTCATTTATAAAGAAGTTGAATTTAGAGTCTCTAAGACCCCTTCTAGCTCTAAATTCTGTAATCTTGCATCCAGGAAACCCTCAAAAGACATCCATCTATTCTGCGATAGACAGCTGTAGTTCTACAGTTCTTCTAACTAAAAATCTGCTTTTTCATATCTCTGCTTCCACCCCATGCTCTATCACTCCTGATTCAATTCAGCAAATATTAAGAATATACTACGTGCAAGGCACTAGAGAATCAATAAAAACCTCCAACAACTTTCTGCTTTCTAAAATCAAGCAAAAGTAGTCTTCTCTTTTCTTCCAACAACAATCCTTCAGATACTTTAAGGCAGCTATCATATGTATCCTCAACGTCTTCTCTTTGACAAATTGATCCCCATACTCTTAAATACTCTCTACTCTGGGTTGCTCTAACTTGTCAATGTCCTTTCTTACAATGTGGACCCCAACCTGTATATTATACTACAGACTGTTCAGACCAGGATATAGAGTCTCCCTCTGAACCAGACTGAATGATGCCTAGGCATTTGTTGGCTGTCATTAATAGCATTGAATTTAGGTCTTTAACATGCATTATCTGATCTTTTCTGGATGATGTTGGTCAAATCCCTTTTCCCATGTCATAAAACAAAGAGATAAGATTCAAGCTCCCAGGATTTTCCTTAACATCTTCTAAAGTTCCAGGGCACTTTGAGGCAGTTCTTAAAGTCCCAGAGATGTAGCTATTGTCTCTGAGTCCACCAGTCCCACATCTACATATCCAATCCTTATCTTTGTCCTGTGCATTGGGGTCACATCTTCACCTGGTTGTCTGCTGGGTATCTCTCCTCAGATCTACAGATAATCTCAAACTCTTGTCCAAAAGTGAACTCATTATTCCTTTCCCACCCCAACCCTTGAATTTCCATACCTTTCCTCCAGTTCTCATCTTCTTCCGAAGATTTACTCTCCTAATTACCTGGAAACTTTGGCAGAATTATCTGTTCTAAAACTTCCTGGTCTTATGTTTTTCTTCCTTATTTGCCTTGCCTTCTACTTTGGCATTCACTTTGTCACTTATTTTACATAAAATCAAAATCATGTCTCAGATGTTCCTCATCGATCTTCAGAGTCCTCCTCTTCCATTTGGCATCCTCTTCCACTCTTCACTCCGACTCGCCTTCCTAATCAGTCTCCAAATCTCATTGCTCTGACATTTTTATCATTTCATATCCATTTGCTGTCTAGGTCCACCACCTCCGCCCTAATTCAAGCCCTCATCACCTCTCACCTGGAATGCTGCAGTTTACTAATTAGTCTCCCTGCACCTAGCCTCTTCCTTATGTCCACCATTCTCCGTGTGCTGACAAATTAATATTACTAAAACATAAGGATGACTAAATCCATCTCCTATTCAGAAAGCTCCCTCATCCCCTTTGCCTCTTAGAATCCTTCTGTGCCTTGTCCTTTCAAATGGTTCCCCCATTTGTTAGTCCCTCATCCTCACATGTATATCCTAGAAATCACTTTGTATTTATTTGATCTGTATTTTATCCTGTTTTCCTCCAGCAGAAAGCAAGCTCCTTGAGGATAGGGATTTTTTTATGTTATCTCTAGCATCTAGCACAGTTCCTGACATGTAATAGGGCAGAAAAAATGCCTGTTCATGGATTGATTCTGAGCCTTACTTTCCACTTCCATGAAATGAGTGTAATATTTCTCCCACTACCCGCCCCACAAAGTTGTTGGGAGGAAAGCACTTTGTAAGTTCTTTTAAAGCAGTACAGAAGAGGTAATAAATATGAGTAATTAGCAATACTGCTTTCACTGCTAACATTGTATGACCTTGACCAAATTATCAAATCTCTAGTGAAATGGCAGTAATCATACTACTTACAACTCTTTGGGTTATTGTCAGGACCAAGGTACTTTGCAAGCCTTTAAGCACCTTGGAACTAGAGTTATTATTACTGTAAACTTGTAAGGTATGAATGAAGACTCTGCCAGCCCATTTAAAATCAAGGATAACCTCCTTAGAATTCAACAGCTCAGAAATACAAAATGTTCTTCACTGATGTCTTGAGGGCCAGAAAGAAGGGGCAATTTCCCCCAGTAACCTGCCCAGTTGCCACTGAAATAACTCCTTCCATACTCCCATCTTTTCAGCCAGGGAAGCTACACCCTGGCACTGTGGGTCAATACATTCTAAAGAAAGCTAATGATAGAGCTTTCTACAGCATCATCACCAGCAACAATAATGCCATTGTAGAACAGAAGAGAACTACACAGGATCAATGACCACTTACAATTTTATGGTTTTTCATGAGTTGCTGTTGCCAAAGAACCCACCATATAGTAGCCGACCTTCCTGTGATGAGCCTCTATGCTGGTCCTCAGAAAGCAGAGTGTATCTATTACCAAGGCTATACATGAAGTCTTTCCAGACTGGCAAAGCCTGCCAAAGCATAGCTTTGCTAGCATGGTTTTCTAGAGCCTAGGGTCATCTCCATATCAGGATGAGGCATCAGAGTAGAATGCTCTGCAGTGATGATAACAGAGTGGCAGGAAAGGAGAAAAGAGATGCTGCGCATCCCATAGTTTTTAGAGCATTGTGTACAAATCTTAACTTGAGTGTTGGCCCTCTAAAATATGAGATTATTATCCAAAGACCAGAAAGGGGACACACTGCTGGAAGAGCTCAATTCTATCAATCTTGACATTTTGGCTATAAACCAGAAGGAAGTAGTGACTATATGAAAGATGACTCACAGGTACTCAATCCATGGGGAGGCAAAGAGAAGAATTGGCAGTTTGTCTTATCTCAGGCCCAAAGATAACAAGGAACATGATTTCATGGGATATTTATTTGTCCATCTTGTATGGTAGTAGTCATGATCAGTATCTGCACAAAAACTACCATAAAAATAACGCTAATTTATGCACCAATGATTGTTGCACAGGATGAAGTAATGCAGAAATGTAAAGAACATGATAAAAGCCTCCAGTACCAATCAACACATACACTCAAAAGTGGGAGAGGTGAAGATGAGGATAAATATATGAGAAAACAATAGTCAGGAAGAAGGAATATAAAAGGCTGAACATTTGTCAATCATACGGAAGTCTAGCACCTTTGCATAATTAATAATTTCTTTGAGAAAAGAATTGGAAGAAAACTGGAGGTGGTGAGTACCAGATAATACTTTTAAAAATGAAATAGATTATATTTTAACAGACATGAAAGAGCTCATTATTGATGTGGGAGATGACCTTTAATCAGCTTTCTATGTAGAGTAGGACCACTGACTTGTTAGAGCAAAGATCGAAATTAGTTTAAAAGTCAGAAGAAAAAAAAATGAGAAAATTATAGATGGCATGAATTTGGAACAATTTAATCCTGAACTTTCTTTCTCATATTTTATTAAGACCAAAAAGATAATCAAGAGGACATCAACATTCACCGTTCTATATGTCCATTTTTCCATATATTCACAAAATCTGTATGAGACTCCTTATGAAATGCATTTATTCATGCATCAAGGGTATTTCCAATATAGATATTAGTCAGGCACAGGTAAGCTACAGCAAGTGATTCAATGGAACACTTCTTTACTATGTTGTAATCAATTTAAAGCTATACAAAGTAATAAGATCCCACAATGCTTGTATTTTTAAAATTATGAATAAGTATTTAATTCATTAGAACCAAAATGCCAATGGTAAGCTTCTTTTCAAACAGGATCTCTGATTTATATACCAGTCATTCAAGATTCTTGAAATGAGCTAATAATGGAAGCATCCTTGCTCAACTAAGCAATAATCATAAACAATAGGTGAGACCTAAAACAAGGAAAATGATTATGGTTCAAGGAATTCGATATGGTGATGGAAGAGATCCAGTGTAGAGCCCAAGTTAGAGAGGATTCCCTGTGAATACAGGTAGAAAACTCTTCCAGATACTCTGTTTAAAGATATCATTCCGGTTGCATCAAGACCAATACTACTGCACAGCCTCCTAAAAAAGATCTATAACCAATCAAAAATTTCAACCCTGGTCATCCAACTAGCAGAGAACAAGTAGATAAGAAATATCTATTGCCCAGGTTATAACATGATAGTGTTCATCCATTTATTTATTTATTTATGTGTGAATATATGTATGTGCATATATTACACACACATACATCTTGTAGAGACAGTACAAATTGATAAGGTGGGACCAGAGTTAAACAAGAGAAAGAGAAGAGCAAGCTGGATTGCCTTCATGAAACTGTAAAGCTCCTTTAATGACTCCAAGCTTCTGTTGGGAAAAAAAAAAATCCCATCTTTTAATACCAGTAGTCTCCCAGTGTTGTTGTATGGCCATGATGCATGAATGATAGCAGTCTCCAAAGAACTGAAAATGGTTGTCATGCAGAAAGCAGTTACATGGTGGTCATGAACAGGCTGAAGCAGATGAACAATGAGGAAAATAAAAAAGAATAAAAGTAAAAGATGCCATCAGGGAAATGTATGTATGACAGGTGGAAAAGATAGGTCACATTACAAAGTTAAACAATAGCAAAGAGATAATATGACTATTACACTGCAATTCTCATGATGTCAAAAGTACATTGGGTTGCTCTCTTATTTCTAACTTATTGGATGATATAAAGATATAATCACATGGGATGAGCAAGCATGGATAGGTTGAGATATATATTGTTGGAAAGAACATTCAGATTGATGAGATCACTCATCTCAATGGTCTATGATTTCGTGATACGGGCACATCTTCCAATGGCATAGATCATAATTCATCAATGCCTTCTCAACCTGTGAGCCTTTTCTTAGAACATAAATGATCTGCCGAATGGGCTGTTCTTCCTTAGGGTTCTAGAGATCATATAGACACCAATGAGATTCCTGAGTTAGCCATCAGTTATCTTTCACTCTTACAATGTTATATAACTGATATAAGGAATTAGTTATATATTTCATAGGATCATAGATTTCAAGCTAAATGACTTTGGAAGAAATTCTACTTAACCTTCCCATTTTATAGATTTCTTTGATAGTCTTTGAAATCATTTTCCACATGAAATTCAGGCATGAATTGTTGAAGTTTACTTATGTTTCCTCCTCCTCATCATCATCATCACAGTTTTCATCTTAATAACAATACAAGATTTCTGAAATGCCTTTCCCATAATAGATATGTAAGGGAACTAGCATTATTAGTTCTATTTTATAGATAAGAAAACTGAGGCTTAGAGTAGAGAAATGATTTGTTTAGAATCATATACTAATTTGTGCTAGAGCTGGGTTTGAACCCAAATTTCCTGATTCCAAATCAAATAGTTTTTCTACATGTATGTAGACATATACGTATATTATATATAATACACACCCACACACAAATATACAAAAATTAAGCTTGGTTTTAATCATATCTGTGTTTTAGTACAAAGAAGGAATAGGAAGAAAAACATTTAAAAGTCATCACATAAGTTTAAGCCATTCCCTTTTCTGAAGAAAAATATTTGTCATTTTTATTTATTTTTTGAACAGGTGTCAACCTCTAAAATGAATGACCTTTAAGATTTCAAAGTTAGCATTTTGGAAAGAACAGACATCCTGTGAAATCATGAAATTGGGGAAGGAAACACAGGCTACAAAATTCAGTTACTGCAACTCTGAAAGGCCACAGTTGGGGATGGGAAGTTACTATCTTGACAGGGTGTTGCTCTTAAATGATGAGATCAAGGGCCCCAGAAACATAATCATGTGTATTCACACATGGATGTATATATAGAATTTCTTCTTTCAACCTGTTTATAAGCCCCTTGCTTTGGATTTTCTTCACTTTGGATTAAGGCAGTAGGTAGTTTAACCAAAATCAAACAATATATGGAAATTCCCAGTTTATAAAAGCTTTTATACATATTCACACACACATACATACATCATTCAGTAGATATTTATGCAAAGAACTGTCCATTTAATGAGTGTTATTGGTCCAGTAAAGGGCTGGATTAGACTAGGGCTTCTTAAACTTTTTCCATTAGTAACCCTTTTTCACCAAGAAATTTGTATATAACCCTGGATATGCAGGAATATAAAATAAGCATACAAACCAAACATTTACTGATAACAAATTATAATTTCACAACCCCAACATTCAGTAATGAGACCTCATTGAGATCATGAACTACAGTTGAAAAATCTGGGGATTAAATGACCTCTAAGGTACCTCCCAGCTCAAAAATTCTGCAAATCTAGCTTCGGTGAGTCACATTGAGTATGCAGCTCACTAAGTTTATTTAAGATTATTTGAGTTATAGAACTTTGAATAAGAGTTAGAATACTCAGTCCAAGCCCTAACCTTGTCATGGATTTGCGTCTATGATCTTGGCTATTTCCTTTGCCTTTTGTGGATCTCAGTTTCCATTTACATAAAATACAAAAGTCATACTATGACACTAAAAAATTAGAGGAAGGTTGATTGTATTGTCAAAGGATTTTTCACTTTACAAAATGATTCATCAGTTCCTTTAAAAGCAGTGGACTCTGGTGATGCATTTGAAATGAGAATCAATTTATTAAAGAAAATTGTATTTATAGGAAGGCATGTGTGTATGAAGAAAAGCCCTCCTGTGCCACCATCATGTTGGAAGTGTAGACAGTTATAATTTTCCATCTGATTCTGAAGTTTCATATATCCTGACATAAAGGCTTACAAATGTGAGTATACACATCACGGTGGTTTTATTTTTCAGTGTATGAAACAAGTCTGTATTTTCCAAGCTGAGAACTGGCATTAACCTCCAAGATAACTAGAAAGAGAAATGACAGAGATGTCTATACTTCTCCAACTCAGAGAGACAAACTGGGAAACCAAAACATCAATCTACCTCTAAGTGTTTTCTGGGTAACTCTGAGTATTCAGCTTTTTGTGTGACCAGATGATGAGGAAGAAAAAAGGGGAGAAAAGGCCTTTTCCTCAGGGAATTCAGTCATAGGGACAGAGAAGCGCAATTAATTCAACAAACATTTATTAAAAGTCTATGATGTGCAAGAAGGTGCTTTATTAGATACTAGAGATATGAAAAAAATAGTCCCTGCTTTCAAGGAGTCGACATTTTATTGGAAAGACACAAAAAGGAGTCCAAAAAGTACAATGAAATATCATTTGAGAAGAGAGATAGACAGCATAAGCAACTGAGTTAAGATTTGAAAGGCCATAGAGATGCAGAAAGGGAGAAATAAATAGGAAAGAGGATTACAGAAGAATTCTCTGTGCAAATGCAGGGAGGTGGGAAATAAAATGTTATGTTTCAGTAGCAGCAGGTAGACTAGGATCATAGAATATGGTATTTGGAGATGGAAGGTTCCTTGGAGATCATTTAGTTCAAGCCTTTCATTTTACAGATTAGAAAAATGAAACCCATAAAAGTTAAATAATTTGCCCAAGAACACACAATATATTGAATACAAATAGCTTGGTTGAAGCCCAAGTAAATCAATAAAACATAATTTATAATTAATTAATTAATAATTAATACAGTCAATCTATCAATTGATCAATAAAAATTTGCTAAGTCTGTCACCTTCCAGAAATTTTGCTTCATGCTGTGGGTACAAAACTAAAAATTACATAATTTCTGCTCTCAATAAATTTATATTCTATTGGGGAAGACAAAGTGGCCAAAACAGGAGAATCAGAAAAGGCTTATTGCAGAAGGTATTAATGACAGAATTTTGAAGGAAACACAGGATTCTGAGAAACAGAAATTAAGTGGGAGCTCATTCCATGCATAGGGTACAACCACTATGTGCACAGAGGAGCTGGAGTGGCGTGCAAGGAGAGAAGCAATGTGGATAGAGCCTTGATTTTGGAGGTACAGGAACTGGATTCAGATCCAACCTCAGACAATTACTGTGAGAACTTCCCTGGGTTTTAATTTCTTCATGTGAAAAATGACTGGCTTGGACTTCATTGTTTCTAGGTCACTCCCAGGTCTAAATGTATGGACATGTGAAGGATGGCTAGACCATAGTGTGTAGGAAGACAGTAATGTATAACAGAGTTGAAAGTAAGTTGGGCATCATATGATAAAGAGCTTTAAAAGCTATATCTTTCTAAAAAACAAACAAACAAAAAAAAAACCCAAACTTTCTAGTGTTCTATAATGAAACAATGCTCAAAGAGCAATTTGGAGATATTTTGTAGAGAAAATTAAATATTAGAAAGAGGAATTTGAATTTTGTTTTCAGGTAGTGGGGAGCCATTGAAAGTTATTGAGTAGTGATATGGTCAGATATACAGTAGGAAGATTATATGCAAGCTCTGTGAAGAAAGTATTGAAGTGGCTGGAGACAGAAAGATAAAATCTCTCAAAATCTCAGTTTGAGGGTTGGGAGACAAGTAGTAACTTAATAGGAGTAAATCCAGGCTCTGTTCTTGAGTATCCTAATCTCTTATAAAATGGCTTGTCTATGATCCTTGAGGAGTCAGTGAAGGTGGAAGGGAGATAAGGTCTTGCCTCAGATCTATCCCTTTTCTGTGTGACATTAAGCAAGACCCATCCCTTCTCTGGGCTCATTCAAGGTGTGGATTAAATAAGATCATTTTCATGGATTCAAAATCAATATAAATATAATTTAAAGGAATTGGGAGAAAATATAATCACTGTAGTTTGGTGATAACAAGAAAGTTTCCTGAAGGAGGTGCGATCATTGATCTAGGCTAGAAAGTTCAGGAAAATTGGAAAGGCAGAAATAAGAAGAAAAGAAGAAAGGATATTCCACATTGGAGAACAGTTGACCCACAAGAAGAGTATCCGAGAGAGGGGAAGATGGGTTCTCACTGAGGAAGCAATGAAGAAATGGTTTGATAGACATGAAAGGAGGCTATTTTCTTCTCTCACATATTTACTATTTCTTGTCTCTTGGTAGAGAAATTTCCTCTTTAAAAAAAAATAAGAAATCATTTCCCAAGGGGAATTTTAATGATCAGTAAGAAACACTTTAACTTCCACCCCTTCTTAGTTAAACAATTAACACATCACCAGTACAAAGTGGGCCATAGTCATAGATTTCCTTTTAGAAGTTCTCTCAAGCTGGGGACAATGAGGCAGGAATCCCCATGTGCCTCCTTTCTGTAACAGCTCTTCCGAGAGTGAATGAAACCTTCTAGGTCAGGGCTGCTTGTCTAAACCTAAGAGATGGTTTTATCCAGGCTGAGGAGACATAATGTGCATGTGTTTTGAGAGGTGGGAGAAGGGATAGAGGTGAGGAGGGCTAAAAACAGAAGGAACTTCAAAGATCAACTTCTCCTCGTATATAATCAATAGGTATTTATTAAGTACCTACTATGTACCAAGCATCATGCTGCTAGGTGCTGGAGACAAAAACCACAAAAAAAAAGTAGCCCTGCCCTCCAGAAGCTTATTGTCTCCTGAAGAAAAGAGCCTGCACACAAATACATACAAATTATTAAAAAAAAAAAAATCGGATAATCTCAGAGGGGAAGTGCTAACAGCTTGTGGGCAGCAAGAAAGGAATCAAGTCAGAAGTGTTGCTTGAGCTAAGGTTAGAAGCTAGGGATTCTATCTATGAGGAAGGAGCAAGTTCTTAATATCAGGAACAATGTATTCAAAAACAAGGAGATGTGGCTGGACCACAGAGTTTGTCAAAGGGAGTAACATGTAACAGGACTGGAAAAAGGCCAAATTGTGAAGGCTTTAAATGTCATAGGCAGTTTGTTTTTTCATCTCAGAGGCAATAAGGAGTCACTGAAGCTTTTTGAGCAGAGAGATGTTCTGTCAGACTTGTGCTTTTAGGAATATCAGTTTGGCATCTGTGTGGAGAATGGGTTATAGGACAGAAACTTGAAAGTAGGAGAATAATTAGAAGACTATTGCAATAATCCAGGTGAGAGGTGAAAGAAAGAAAGAAAAGAAAGATCAGTGGAGTAGAGCAGTTGTAAGAGATATTGTAAAGAGAATTTACAAAGCTGCAAGTGATATAACCGATTAGATATGAGGCGTGAGGGTGAGTGAGAATTAAGGATTATAAAGGGGAAGGGACCAGGAAGGATTGTGTCCCTCTCAATAGAAGTAGGGATATTAGGGAGAGGGATGGGTTTTGGGAGAAAAGATGATGAGTTCTGTTTTGGACACAGCCAGTATAAAATGCTCAAGTAGACTGGATCTCAGATAAGAAACTAGAGCATAGATATGTAGACCTGGGAGTTATTTACAGAGGGATGATCATTAAACCCTTAGGAGCTGATGAGATGATCTTCTGATGAGAAACTTTGGTTAAGGGACTTGCTCAAAGTCACAAAAGACCAAGATTCTTGATTTTAGAAAGGTTGAGGGAACCAAGATTTTAAGATAGTTTTGCCAACTGCAGGGAATCCTATTCTCAAAAGGGAACTCAGAAATAATCTAGTCGATATAGATGTACAAACTGAGGCTTAAATAGAAGGAATGATCTACCGGGTCATTCATCAGGAAAGTAACAGGGTAAGGATTTTAATAAAGATCCTCAGATCCTTAAGTCTTTCTAGTACTTCATAATGTTCCTTAAGACCTCATAAGGAATCAATGACATGAAACAAAATCCACCAGGAATGAGGGACTTGAACAAAATGGCAGCATTTAAAAATTATCTCAATATTGCTGGAACTCACCTTTGTTGGCTTGTAGGCTCATTTCCAGGTATGTGCAAGTTAAGTTTTTTGTTTTGTTTTGTTTTGTTTTTTAACAATCAGCTGGGGGGGGGGAGCATACATAGTACACACTTCTAAGCTTCATTAACATTATTATTAACATTGAATTATTAACAATTTCAACATCACTTTTTTAGATCAATACTAAATCTGATTTGTAGCATTTGCTAGTTTCCAAAGTATAAAATTTAAGCATCTCAGGATGATACAAGTAGATTCCAACATATCCCTGTATATCTCCCACTGTTGCCCACCACATTCTAGCCAAAGAGAATGATTCAAGGAGTCCATCCATATATTCCCTCCTATCTATCCATCATCTGCCTGCTGAAATCCAATTTATCCTTTTAGGGTAACTTGTCCCAATTCCCTTTAGCTAGAGATGAGCATTACTTCTTTGGATCTGGCCAACATATTATAGCTATATATGGCTATATCACTCTTTACTAAATTGTAAGCTCCTTCTGGATGCTGGGGTACAGTCCAAAGAACTCTAGCTTTGTGTTGAGAATAACTGTATGACCTTAAACAAGTCAGCTCCCCTTTCTCTGTCAAATGAAGAAATTAGAAACTGATCTCTAAGCTTCTTTTTAACCTATAAATGCTATGATCCTCTTAACTTCCCAACCCCCACCCAACCAGAACAAAACAAACAATTTAGAATAATGGGCTGAATCTGGAATCAAAGAACAGGCTCCAATCTCAATTGTGCCACTCAGTACCTGTGTGACCTTGACAAACTGCTGTATTTCTCTGAGACTCAATTTTCTCTACTATTACATAAGAAAGCCGAACCAGATAATCTGTTGCCTTCTGGCTCCAAAGTCTAAAATCTTAGAGCAGAAATCATGCCTTAGCTGTATCTCTTCAAGTATGGGAACTACACATAGTCAATTCTCAATGAATGCATGCATCTTGAACAAAATATCTGACACACTCAGTCAGCTCTACTACACAGGACTCTGAATCCAAAAAGAAATACACAGACACAATACCCAGGAGCTAAAATTGGATGTACCCTCTGTCTCCTTCTGTAAGATACCAGATTAAAATAACTGTGTAATTGGTCTGCAAATATTTCTTTATCTTGGAAACAAAATCACAACCCTCCAAGTTATGCCTGATTTAGGGCTGTGTTAATTCCCACTCACCATAGTGGGTCACTTCTATCTGACTGGAGCCTTTGGCTTTCCAAAGCTCCATTCCTGGGACAAGGATTGAAAGATCTGTCCTCAAGTTTTCATTAATCCACAAATAACCTACTCAACAGGTATTATTATTGAATGTGTGTGTTAGGGAAAGGGGGGTACAGAGGAAACCAGAATTTCAGACTTAGTGGGAAGAAAAACAGGATAGAAATCAGGGGAGTTGAGTTAGTGTTCTGGCATCACCACTAATCCTAGATCTCAGTTTCCTTCTCTATGAAATAAATGGAATTATAGCATTATAGATTCAGAAGTGGAAAGTACTTTCAAGGTTACTTAGTCCAACTCCTTGATTTTACAGTGAAGGTTAAGGTATTTACCCAAGGTCACAGGAGATCACAGAAGCCAGTTTTAAATCCATATCTTCTGATTCAAAAATTCAACACTTTTTCTGCTACATAATTTCTTCCCAAATTGAGCTTGATGGTCTCTAGAGGTACCTCACATTCTGTGTTCTCAGGTCCACTTAAGTCAAGTCAATTCAGTAAACATAGATTAAATCCCTACTATGTACAAAGCATTATGTTAGCCTTGAGAATATAAAGGCAAAGAGAAAAAGGAAGTTTTGTCTTCAAGGAACATCCTGGACTGACAACCTGTATTCAACTACAGAAATACAGAGTACACCATACAAATAAATACAAAATAATTTCAAGATGGAGAAATGCTAATATTTGGAGGAATGGATTAGTAGAGGACTCATGAATTCAAATCTGGCTTCAAACACTTATTAACTGTGTGACCCTAAGAAGGAATGTATTTGTCTCAATTTCCTCATATGTAAAATGAGCTGGAGATAGAAATGGCATACCATCACCCAGTATCTTTGCCAAGAAACCACCCAAATAGGGTCACAAAGAGTCGGACACAGTTGGAAAAATGATTGAACAACAACAAAACTGTAGAGAGGTCAAGAAGGATGAGCACTGAGGAACAGCCATTGGATTTAGCAGTTAAGAGTCCATTGGCAAGACTGCAATGGGGGGATGGACTGAGTTCATCTTAGAGACTGAGAAATGAGTGGGAGGTGAGGAGATGGAGGTAATAAATGCAGACAACCATTTCTAGGCCTTTAACTGTGAAAGGCAAAAGAATAGGAGGATCAACTAAAGGATTATTTTTATGTATGGGTTAGGCCTGGGGGATTTTACAAAAAGGAAGGAATCAATAGATAAAGAGAGGCTGAAGTCGAAAGAAAGGGAATGATGAAGGGGGCAAATTCCTGGAAAAGATGAATTAGGATGGGATAAAGCGTACAAGGTTAGCCTTGGCAAGAAATCTTCTTCATCAGAGATCAGGGCAAAGGAGGACTGAGTAGGTAATGTTAAAGAGTGTGGTGTGAGTGATAGATGGCAAAGGGGAGAAGATACTTTAGAGAGTTGGGATGTAAAGTCCACTTTTGAGCGCAAGGGAGAAAGATGATACAGGAGGCTTGAGAAGGAAGAAGATCTGGAACAGCTACTGTAGATAGTATTATTGATAGAAATCCAATCAGAAGAATAAAATAATTATTGTGCACCAGTGAGGATTCAGTTGAAAATAATTAATATAAATTTATAAACTTCTTTAACACAGTCTTCCAAGTGACTGAGAAACTGTATTTAGTTGAAATCCTACTCAAAGATACTATAAATTGGGTCTTAAGGTAAAACAAGCTAGATGTTTAAGAAGCAATAAAAAGAAATCATTGATGTATACCTTTAGAATATTCCATCATTAGAATGTCCCATTTGCCCCCAGATGTGGATGGTGAAGGGGAATATGTACAAAGTGATAGGTACAGGACTATAATCTTGAGCAGAAGAGAAAAGATCTTAAAGCTAAAGTCTTGGAAAGAAAAGGGGGTGGACATTAAGAATATAAAAAGAACCCTGAGACCTAAGGTATATTGAGGAAATCAGCTACCTTATCATTCAGTCCCCTTATCATTGATTCAGGGCTGATTACTGAATGAGATCAAGGAACATTTACTAAGCTCTGTGCTGACCCTCAGGAGCTTACAATCTTGTTTATGCTGACAAAATTCTAAAAAGTCACAAGAAAAACAAGAGGAAAAAATAAAATTGAGTGTTGTATAGTTTGGAAGAGAGTATCTTATCCTACAGCAGTTGAGTTTAAAGGTTCCATGGCAAAAGTGGACTTAAGATGAGTCCTGAAAGAGGGGATATAAAGAGAAGACTATTAGGATATTCTAGATGGGGAGAGTGGCAGAAAAAAATGAATCAGAAGTAGTAAAAGGGAGAGGGGTGGACAAAGAAATAAGAAAAGGAGGGAGGAGGAAAAAAGCATCACAGACAGTGAAAGAACACTGGAAATAGAGTGTGAATCCACTCTCTGCTGCTTCTTACCTATATGACCTTGGATAAGTCAATTTCCCCTTCTGTCTGCATTGCAGCTTCCTCTTCTTGAGAAGACTGGACAAGGAAATCCCTAATGTCCTTTCACAAAAGGTTTCACATCACTATGATGCTATTCGATTTTCCTACATAATCTCTTAATTCTGGAGGGATGGGGTGGGTCTAGCATCCTTATGAGAAGTGGACACATCAGCTAGGTACAAGTCAAAGCTAATCTGGAGTCCATGGAATTTGATGGGTCTTTTGAAAATAAATCTTCTTATCTATTTTAGTGAGAAACCATACTGGGAGCACCAAACATTTTATAAATGCAGATACCCCCCCCAACAAGATGCAGCAAGTAGAGGAAGAGGAGCAGTGGGCCTGTGGCTCACCACCAAATGCTCCCAGATTTACCAGTAGCATTATGCACCTGGCAATTTTGCATCCAAGCAACGGCTGAAGAGAGCCATGCAGGCAAAAACAAACATAATACAAAAAAAGAAGGAAAGAAAGAAAGAAGAGAAGCTAAGGATTATGATGTTTGGGGCATGGTATCGGGGGTGGGCTGGCATTCCACAGCCATCATGTGGTGGTCTTGCAGTGAGGCCATTTTGCCGTTTCTTATCCCTACTCCCAAGTGAAGGAGGAAGCTGAATTGCTTGATAAGGTTCTCCCCTGCCCCAACAGATGTCCTCCAATTAACCCTAACCAGAGGGAAACATGGACCTATGGAGCAAACATCTCTCCCCCCAGTAACTGCTCATTAAAGGGGCTGTGTGATGGGTCAGCCAGCTGTTGGAGGCTCACACGAGGGAAGAGGATCATCATTCTCTTTCCACTCTCCCCCAAATCAAAAGCTAAATTCACCCTGTCTACCACTGCCTGACCAGGGAGAAACACGCAGACATCCTGAAAGTCTCAAATGGAAACCAGTGATCTTGTCTGAGCCAAGCCCTACCTGATTCTGCAGCGAATGGAAGCTGTGAGAGCCAGATAAGCAAAGGATGAGAGGGGAGAAAAAAGAGAAAAGGGAGGAAACAGAAGGCAGAGAGAGAAAAAAGGAATGGAGGAAGATAGTAAAGAGGAGAGAGAGAAAAAAGAGGGAAATAGAGATGGGGAAGAGAGGGAGCAAAGAAGATTTCAGAGGCTACAGGTATCATGGTAGGTCTCATACAAAATAAGACTATTTGGAAAGGGGAGGAGGGAAGTCAAAGCATTTTCTCCCAACTCCCCTATCCTTTGAAGGGGGTTCAGAGAAACTGTCACTTCCAAAAAAAAAATCTTAAACAGTCCATGATCTAGTAGAGGAGCTATGCTATGAATTCCTTAAACAATCTGGTAAAGCCTGTGGACCCTTTCTCAAAACATTTTTAAATGGACGAAATAAGATGCATAGGATTAAAACCAATTACTTTAAAATATAAGCTTATATTTTTATAAACTATTTTTCAAAAAGCACATCCATGGATACCAGTTTAAAAGCATATGATTTAGAGAGTGTCCTTTATTATGGGGCAGGGGACACATATCAAAGGGGAGAAACTAACTCCCTAGCCCAGAAAAACCTCCCAACAAAATCTAAACCCAAATCTCTTTTCTTCCATAGGGCACATATAGGAAATCAAGATGCCTAGAGGTTTTCAGAATTAAAAATAAATAAATAAATTGCCCCAGATCCCAAACCACAGCCCTGACATAATGGGGAAAGCTTGAAGCAATTTGGCACTGATGTTGTTATCGAGGCAAGACTAAAGAGAACGGCCCTCTACCTGAAAGATGCACCGTCTCTATCAAGGTTCATTCCACCGAACCATCTAATTCTGGTGATTTATGGCCAGGGAAATTGTCCGGGAAGTTTACCTCCTCCAGCCTGTCTGTTCCTCTCCTAGGAAATAATGCCTCTATCGGAGACTGTGTCATTATGGACCCAAGAGCCAACCCTACCTAACAGATGTGAGCATAGCTTCTTTTGCAGTTTTCTGGGGGAGAAGGTTTCTGCTTTGCTTACAGCCTAGCTCATATTCTCACAGATAAAGACCTCTGTCACCTGTCCCCCAACCCCTCCAGGGTGACCCTGCAGTCCCACATTGCCAATATCACAGCCCCATCAAACAGGAGGGCTCTGTCTTCCATCTCTGAGTTTTCCACATTTCAGCAAAAGCTGATCTGCTCTCAAATCAAGACTGGCAGGGTACATGGGGGCAATGAACAATAGAGAATTCTCTTTCCTTTTTTTTTTCCTTGGAAAGGGCCAAAGATCAAATTGACACCTGTTTATAGAGGGCCATGGAGGGAAGCTGCTCACAGAAGCCAGGCTAGAAAGGGGTCTTACTCTGCATTCCAGGACCTTTTGACACCAACCTTCCTTCCCCCCCCCTCTCTCCCCACATACACCTTGACTCTCACTGACTCTCCAATCATGATTTGCAAGATATTCATTCAACCTCCTACCTAACCCACTCCATGAACCTAAACTACAACTACAGAGAAAGCTTGAAGCTTTCTCTGAAGACTCATCTTCACGCCTACTGATTTCCCCATCCCCAGCACCGGTGAAACACTGGCCCATCTGTACCGTCTCAGGGTCTAACACCAACCATTTTATGAAAACTTATGTATGCACAACCATCGTCTGGGCACCACTGCAGGTTGCAGGGAGAAATCGAGCAAGCGAGAGACGTCTATTTTAAACCTTGACTAGAAGAGCTAAGAACTGGCTGGAAAAAATAATAATTGTGCTTTGGCCTGAGCTCAGCTTTGTGAAGGAGAGAGAGAGAAAAACAAACAAACATCTCAACAATTCCCTGCCTCTTGCCTATTTCAAATTTTAGTTTAAATCAGTTCTAATCATTTTAAATTAGAAGGCAAGAAAAAATATAGCATTGGAACTTGATCTCCTCTAATTAAAAAAAAAAGAGTAACAATAAAGATACTTGCATAAATACAATGGCATTTGCAGCCCTGCTAGAGATGAGATGAAGTGCATTTTCTGAGTGATTTTTGAGGACCTGTAACTATCTGAAGCTTTTTCCGGAATGGTGTTAGGGTGCCCTATCTCAGCAGAAAAGATCAATACATTTCTCTGCTCCCTCGGAGCCCACACTAGCCCACTGAAGAACCCCTCTTTCCATTTTTCTCTGGTCGCCTCCTCTGGCAGTCTGGCCTCCTGAGGGCAACAAGGGGTAGATTGAGAAGGGTAGACACGTACAGATGACCGGAGCTTTACCGAGCTGCTGGCTAAATGACTGCTTGTGAGGGCTCCAGAATGCCTGCACCTTTCAAGAGTCCTTCCCACAGACAAGGACCATCACCCATTGGGGCTGTTAGTGTGTCAGACACACAGGAGGATATAGGAGTTTAAACATCCCCGTCTGATACCAGACTGCTAGATAAATTATCCACATTAAGCCTAATGGCCGTTTTAAACTAATACCTTGCTCCCCAGATAATACTCATTTGTTAGTCTGCTTCAAAACCACCTGGCTATAGGCTCAATCTGGGGGACCAAACAGAAGTTAAAGTTGTAGCTGGGCTCCCAAGGGTGTGAAACCCTTCTGCCAACATTGTCCTTCATGAGACCTAAAGGGTCAGGCAGAGGCTGATTAATAAGCACCTCTTAATTCTGAACCTTGGTTCCTACAGAAGTCATGAGATAAAGTGCTGGGAAATCACCTTTTCATTAGAGGCTGGGAATAAGGCCTCAAACATTTGACAGAGACATGAGGATTTAGAGAAGGAGGTGGCTGTGCAAAGGGAAAAGCGAATTCCTGGCTCCAGCCAAAACGTTTTCTCTCCCAACCGCCTTCCCAACTCATTCAGCATCCTTTTTCAAAGAGATAATTAAGAGCAGAAAACACCGAGGTGCAGGAGGGGATCGGGAGGGAAGGCAGAGGATGCTTTATGAGCCTGCAGATAAGGAGCGAGGTGTGACCACTGAGGGATGGGGGACGCTTGTTAAAAAAGACCAAACACAGACTGTCTCTGGGGAAAGGGGACTGTGTTGAAGGGAACGACCAGGTTGTAGCTGGTGCTAAACTCTGCCAGGCAGGCAATCAGAGGGCGACAGACAGAATACCAGACACGCCGAGTGCTCTCCATCCCCGAGCAGACCCTGCTTTCCAGCCCCTTCTCTGAGCAGAGACTTTCCATCCAAGGGGCTCCGGTCACCCCGGGGACAAGCAGAAGTGTGTGCGTGTGTTCTGGGAGGGGGCCGGGAGGAATGAATGAACTAGGTCAGCTTCTCATGCTCACCCTGAGAAGGCTCAGGGTTGGGCTCCCGACTGTCTGTAAACATGCCCCCCCACTTCTCCAGACCGGGCTCACTCGGAGAGAGAGGGGAGCGCTGCGCAGAGAGAAATAGAGATGCCGAGGCTCGTCATCTTCATGAACTTTCCTATTTTGCTCCCCAGCCCATCGCGATCTACTAAAGACAGGGTTCTGATCGCAGCTCGGAAGCTCGGCTCTTCCTGCACATCCCCGACCGGGAAGGGATTGGGATATTTTAGAATGAACTAGGCAGCCCCTGCAGCCTCACTTAACCGTCTCTCCCTGACCCCCTCCCCCCTCCCGTGCTACCCCTTCTCTGTCCCTCTGCTCCCCCCCGCCTCTCCCACTCCCCTTCTTTCTTCCGCCCTCCCCTTGCCCTGCTCCTCTCCCTGTTCCCCTCTCGGCCTCTTTCTTCCTCCCCCACTGCTCTGTTTCGTCTCCTGCTCTCTTCTCTATCTCCCTCCTTTCTTCCCCTGGCCCCCTTCCCGTTCTCTTTTCGCTCTTCTCCAGCCCGGATCCTCCCCTGCGTCCCCATCCTTCCTCTCCTCCAGTTTCCCAGCCCTTCATCCCTCTCCCGTCTCCTCTGAGCCCGCACCCCTCGGTTCCGGGAGCGACCTCTGCCCCGGCCCCGCGGACTCCAGAAAGTCGGCGGCGGCGGCGGCGGCGAGCCGCGCAACCTGTCTGCTCCCCAGCCCCCTCCCTGCCCTGCCCTGCCCTGCCGGGCTCGCTCGGTCCCGCTCCGCGCCCCGCCGCCGCCGCCGGGGCGCGGGGAGCCGGCTCGGCCGCCACTTACGTGTGCTGCTGCGGGAAGCTGTAGCCGCGGGCGCCGGGCGCGGGGAGGACGAGCAGCAGCAGCAGGAGGTGGAGGTGGAGGTGGAGGTGGCCGCCGCCGCGCAGAGCCCGGGCGAGCGAGGAGGCGCCGCAGGTCGGAGCCGACACCGCCATGTTTCCATGAACGGCTCCGCAGCCGGCGGAGCAGAGCGGAGCGCAGCGCGGGCACTCGGACGGGAGACGCTGGGGACCGGCCGGGCCAGGGGCCGGGCTCGCTGCCTGCTCGGGCCTCGCCTCGCCGCTCCGCGCCCGCGCTCTGCCCGGCGCCTCCGCCGTCCGGAGTGCCTGCCCCGGGAGGGCGAGGCGAGGGAAGGCGGCCCCGCACGGGAGCGAAGCGCCGGGGCCGGGGCCGGGGCCGGGGCAGCGGAGACCCGGGCAGCGGAGACCCGGGCTGCGCGGCGCGGCGCCGGGCTAGGCTGGCTGCGCTGGCGAGCAGGCTGGGCTAGGCTCGGGCTTCCGCCGCGGCCGCTGGAGCCGACACACTGAGCGAATACAAACTGATACTTTCCTTCAAATATGCAGCCGCCAACCTGCCCGCCCGCCGCCGCCGCCTCACCCTCCGAGCGGCCCCCCCGCCTCCCCCCGCCCCCCGGCCTGGAGCCGCGCCAGTGCTTTGCTCGGCTCCAGAGCGCCTCCTTCCCTCGCTCTCGCGGCCTTCCGCCACTCCCCCCTCCCCGGCCGCTCCGCTCCACGAGCCGCCCGCGCGCGACATCGGAGCCGCGCGCGCGCTGGGGAGGGGGGAGGAGGGGGACTGGCGACCGAACGAGGCGGCGGTGGCGGCGGCGACGAGCCGGCCGGAGCTGCGGCGCGCGCCCGGCCCCTGCGCGTCCCCCTCCCCTCGAGCTGTCTCAGTCCCTCCGCTCCCACGCGCGCACGCGACCCTCCTTGCACTCCCTAGAGCCACAAGCCCCCGACCTGGTCCCTGACCCTGTGGGGAAGTCAGTAGCAGATCCCTGTGACACACACACGTCTTCACGCGCTCTGCCCGTCAGGGCCTCCACAGAGAGAGAAGTCCGGCACAGTTTGTGCTAAGCACATCCCCGCTCGTAACCGCTAAGCCTGGACCCCCCACGCCTCCGGGCTCCGAGAGTTCTCAGCCAAAGCGGGGCTCGGTACAGCGTGGTCGTCTGGGGTCAGAACCGGACCAGACCTTAGAAACCCTCCAGCCCTCCCCTCGTTCTTCCTCCAGACCCGCGAAGTTCCTTCATGCGTTCGCCCAAGGTCACAAGGTGGTTAGCGGGCAAAGGCGGGATTCAAACCTATGATTCCAAACGGAGAACTCTCTCCATTGATGCGCACAGATCTCAAGTGTGCAATTGTGTGCCAGATAAGGTGAAGGGAGAGACCGACCGTCTAGTCCCGCATCCACTCTTCGTCTATCATCTCCGCTACTAGAGCAGCCCCTTCTTTCCCTCCCTCCCTCCTTCCTTCCTTCCTTCCTTCCTTCCTTCCTTCCTTCCTTCCTTCCTTCCTTCCTTCCTTCCTTCCTTCCTTCCTTCCTTCCTTCCTTCCTTCCTCCCTCCCTCCCTCCTTCCCTTCCTCCCTCCCTTTCTTCCTTTTTTCCTTCCTTTCTCTTCCTTCCTTCCTTTCTTCCTTCCTTTCTCTTCCTTCCTTCCTTTCTTCCTTCCTTCCTTCCTTCCTTCCTTCCTTCCTCCCTCCCTCCCTCCTTCCCTTCCTCCCTCCCTTTCTTCCTTTTTTCCCTCCCTCCCTTCCTTCCTTCCTCCCTTCCTTCCTTCCTTCCTTCCTTCCTTCCTCCCTTCCTTCCTTCCTTCCTTCCTTCCTTCCTCCCTCCCTTTCTTCCTTTTTTCCTTCCTTTCTCTTCCTTCCTTCCTTTCTTCCTTCCTTTCTCTTCCTTCCTTCCTTCCTCCCTTCCTTCCTTTCTTCCTTCCTTCCTTTCTCCCTTCCTTCCTTCCTCCCTCCCTCCCTCCCTTCCTTCCTTGCTTCCTTTCTTTCTTCCTTTCATTCCTTCTTTATTTTTCTTTCCTTTCTTTCTTCCTTCCTTTCTTTTTCTTTCTTTCTTTCTCTTTTTTCTTCCTTTCTTGCTTCCTCCTTCCCTCCCTCCCTCCCTTTCTTCCTCCCTTCCTTCCTTTCTTCCTTCATTCCTTTCTTCCTCCCTTCCTTTCTTCCTTCCTTTCTCTTCCTTCCTTCCTCCCTCCCTCCCTTCTTTCCTCCCTCCCTCCCTCCCTCCCTCTCTCCCTTCCTTCCTTCCTTTCTTCCTCCCTCCCTTCTTTCCTCCCTCCCTCCCTCCCTCCCTCTCTCCCTTCCTTCCTTCCTTTCTCCCTCCCTTCCTTCCTCCCTCCCTCCCTTCCTTCCTTGCTTCCTTTCTTTCTTCCTTTCATTCCTTCTTTATTCTTCTTTGCTTTCCTTCTTCCTTCCTTTCTCTTTCTTTCTTTCTTTCTTTCTTTCTTTCTTTCTTTCTTTCTTTCTTTCTTTCTTTCTTTTTTCTTTCTTTCTCTATTTTCTTCCTTCATTCCTACTCCTCTTCCTCCTCCTTTCCCTGCTTCCAATATTTCCATTCTCCATTCTACCCTTAACACAGAAGTCAAACTAATCTTCTCTCCTCTACTCAGAAATCTTCAAGGACTCCATATTGCCTTTGAAATGAAATTCAAATAGGCAAGTACTGTCTTTTCCTGTCTCTATCTTTTTCTCTCCCTCTCAATATTTCTCCTTCTATCTCTACTTCTGTCTCTTTGTTTCTCCCTTTTTCAATCTTTCCCTTTCTCTATATCTTCTCAGTCTCTGTTTCTTTTCCTCTCCTTATCTTCCTCTGTCTCTTGTCTCCCTGTCTCTCACTTTCTCTCTCTCTCTGACTGTTTCTCTCTTTCTCTTTGATTCCCTCTCTATCTCCCTACCTCTCCATTTGTCTTTCTGTTTCTCTGTTGCTTTGTCTCTCCCTATCTCATCTCTCCTTTTGTTTGTCTCCCTGTCTCTCTGACTCTGCCTCTCCCTCTGTTTTTCCTGTCTCTGTCTCTGTTTCTGTCTCTCTCTGTCTTTGTGTGTGTTTCTTTTTCTCTCTCTTTCTCTCTCTGTCTTCCTATGTCTCTCTGTCTCTGTCTCCCTCTCCCTCTCTCTATCTAGCTTTCTCTTTGTCTTCCTCTCTGTCTGTCTGTCTGTCTGTCTCTCTTTTTCTCTCTCTATCTCTCTCTGTGTCTCCCTGTCTCTCTGGGTCTGTCTCAATCTGACTTTCTTGTCTCTCCATTTGTTTGTTTCTCTGTCTCTTTGTCTCTCTCTCTCGGTCTCTGGGGAATACCTTAGCCAACAAAGGAGACTGTGAAGAAACAACAAAATAAGTAGGAGGAAAACTGGGAAAAAGCAATGTCACCCAAACCCCAAAATAATACATCAAATTGGTAAACAGTCAAAAGCCCAAAGTTGAGTCAAATGATTTCAGTCCAACCCATCTGAACTACTACTGAGCTGTTGGAGCAGCCATATTGCTCTTACCCAGGGGGATACAATGCCAGAAAGCTTTAAGCATGCTAGGCGGTGTCTCTTGTGCCTCTTCTCAGTGAAGGTTTGTAGATTCCACTTGCTTCTTTAGGCTTGAGAATCATGCCCCTGCCCCCAGGCCCTGAGCTTTCAGGAGCCAGATTCCTCCATGAGTCCCTTGTATATTTTAAACACCAATAACTCCAGGGACTAGGAAAGTCACTAAGATTGCAATTGTGAGGGCTTCTTTCTACATCTCACCGTCAGTATGAGGGTTCCAGAAGAGTGACTCCATTAAGGTAAAACCTGTGTCTCCTTTTTACGCTGGTAACTTCTTGAGACTATGGCCATTTCTTCCCTGAGACATGGGGTTTTCTGAAGCCAGAGGCGATGTATTCCCTCAAAACAGGGAACTCTCTGAAGGAAGGGATAATGTCTCTGCTTCAGACTAGAGGGTCTCCCAAGGATACCCAATATCAGGCTTTAGGAAATGAGAGAAGGAGCGAGCCAGAAAAATCTCTCTCTGCATAAGGCTTAGCAGGAGTCACCTGTCACACTATCTGCTGGACCTGCAACTCCTCAACTCTGGCCTCACACATAGCTGCCCCCAGGCACAGTGTGACACTGCCAATCTCCTCCCACAGCTCCTCACTTTACAATAGATCCCAGCTTTGCCACCCACCAGTGAGAGAAAAAAACAAGTTCTCTGCCTCTTAGGCTACTCCTACAGTACCGTGGTTGGGGGAATGAGCCCTGGGCTACGAGTCAGAAGTAATCCTACTCATTAACTCTGCCACTGACTTGTTGTAGGTTCTTGGATAAGTCATTTTCAATCTCAATGTCTCAGTTTCCCATTTATGAAATGAGATAAGACAATACTTTTCTATTCTCCTAATTTATAGGAGTTATGTCCAAGAGGGCCTTTGGAAATCGTTTAGTTAGAAAATATCATTTTAGAAAGGAGCAGATTAGTGCAGCAAGCTAGTGGCAAATCTAAGATTTGAAACATTCTTTGATTCTTTGGAGGAAGAACAGAATAAAGTGATTTCCCCCCCCACCCCCTGGATCACCAGTCATCAGGAATTCTAGTACAGAGAAGATTTCTGCTGTAATAGCAATATTTGTAAAATGCTCAGAGATCATCTAGTTTAGTGCCCTAGGTCTAAATGTGAAGAAACTAAAGCCCTATAAAGTGAGATGTTTGCCCAAGGTGATACAGGTATCAACTTGGGTCCATTGACTCAAAAATTCCATTCTCCTTCATCTTGAATGTGGAGGTAACTCTTCTAAGAAGGAGCCCTGCTCTCAAGGGATCACTTAATAAACAGACATACCATTCATCCTGGAGTAGAGTTCCCAATGCCTTGGCAGCCCAGGCTGATGTACCAAACAGGCTTCCTGAGCTTCTCTTTTTCCTCCTTCACAGGCCTAAAATGTTCCTGGATTCCTGACCGATCAAAGTTTGAGCCCATTTCCCCAAAGCATCTCTATATTCTGCTGAGAACTGACCAGCCGGACATTTCTGAAAGCAAGCTTGGCAAAAATGGCTGCTTACATGATTTAACTGCCCAAGGAAATCCCACCCTTTTCTGCTTCTAGAGTTAACTGATGCCTTACTGGCCCATGGCAAGTATGTTGTCAGATAGGATGCTTTAATGCAAAGGGAACTGGCTTTGAAATCAAAGGGCTTTGCTTCAGATCTTGATCCTGCTTCTAATTTGCTGTGTGACCTTACCAAATCATATTACTTTTCTGGGCCTCCATTTCCTCATTTATAAAGTGACACGCTTAGACTGAATGATCTCTAAGATCTCTTCTATCTAATTCTATGATCCTAAGAATATCCAAATCCAAAGAAATATAAAATGTAACCCACAGCCTTTCACTTCAAGAAACTTGTCTCCCATTGGGGAGATAAGAATCATAGATATGATCTTGGTTATATAATAAAACAATCCAGAGTGTGATTTAAAATAATAAATGTTATAAAGTCTCCTAGAAGGAGGGATCAGAATAAGCTTAGATCAGGAGTTAGTACTTGAGTTGGATCTCAAAAACCTGGGAAGATTTTGAGAAGCAGTGAAATGGAGGGCATTCTATAGTGAGGACATAAAGGGAGGATATATCCAGCGAGATGGCATACTAGTCTCTTTTTACAAATTTCTTTAACCCTTCAACTTCCCCTTCCCAAAGGAATCATTTTTCAGATGTAGAATAATTACAGCCAAATTCACAGGAGAAACTAGAACCCCTTGGTAAGGTAAAACTCTTGAATTGATATTGGAGAGCTATGGAACCTAGAGGTTTCAACTAGTTCACCACCAGCCTTCACACACCTACAACAGTCAGCAAAATAGCAAACTCCCGGATTTTTGTGCCTAGGGGCCTGACCTAGTATAGGGAACTCCCATAGTTGCAGTAACTATGTTCTAACATCCTTGCTCTACCTCAGCAAGCATCGGCAGGCACAAATTCTGACCAACTCCTTAAAGGAAAGAAATCAGAGAAAGGCAATATACGTGATTGCATTAGAACTGACAAAATGGAAACTAGAAACCCAGCTGGGGCCAAGCCTGTCCCATGAGAAATTATTCAGCTCAGTGATCTCTGCATCCCTCCAACTGAAGAGGCTCAAGCTGAGGCTGCATTGCAACTCAGCCTCAGGGGTCTGGTCACCAGTAAAGGGGAAAGGTAAAGAAAATGAGTAAAAGGAGAAAATAAGAAAAAGATTGGAAGAGCACAGATATCAAGAGAAAGGGCCTCATTAAAGCCCAGCACAGGAACCCATAAATCATTAGAGAAAGAAGAATGAGTAAAACATCAAAGAGAAGCCAAAACTCACTTAGCACATATAATAATGTGAAGGAAAGTGAACCAATAGTACCTGATGAAAGACAAAACCTTATGATTCCCCAAAGACCATAGAACAGCAATAAGAAACTCCAAAATGATTTAAAAGAGAAATAAAATTCATAATAGAAGTTAGAAGTGAATATTGATCAGAAATCAGGATTCTCAATAAAGAAAATAGAGCTTTCAATGAAGAATTTAAAAACAATGATCAGAATCAAGAAAAATAAAATTAGTAATGGACCATCTTATTAAAGATTTTGAATAATGACAGCTAACATAGGTTTGCAAAATTCTTTACATATTTGATTTTGTTTGATTACTCCAACACACCCATGAGCCAGATGCTATTAACCATACTTTATAAATGCAGAGATTGAGGCTTACATACAGTTCAGATAGGATTGGAATCCATTTTTTCCTAAGACCAGGTCCAGCTCTAGCCATTATGCTTCTTAATTGACTCTAATTTGAAGCTGTGTAAGAGAAAATACAAAAATATTAAAATGGAGAAAAGTGAGACAGAAGAGAAGTAAATGATAACCATAGTAAAAAACAAAAACAAAAACAACAACACATGAATTATATAAAGATAAAGCAATTGACTTTGAAGACAGAAATGAGCAGAAATGAATTAAGGATCACAGGTCTCCTGAGAAGTATATGACCAAAAAATCTGATTACAATAATGTAGGAAATAATACAAGAAAACTGTCCAGAACTTCTGAATAGATTCAATAGTGTATTGGAGAAGAGGAAGAAATAAGTTTAGAAAGATAAGTGTGAAGAGTAAATATCACTGGATCATACATTTAAAGCTGTAAGGGACCTCAGAGCCCATGTAGTTCAATCCCCTTCCTCATATTAGGAATGAGGAATCAGGTTACATGACTTTTATTCAAGGTCATACAGCAAGTAGGCAACAGAGCCAGAATTTGAACCCAGACTATCTTAATCTAACTCTAGCATGCTTTCTTTCATACCAGAGTTTGACCCTGAATCATTAGGCAGTGGATCTTGTAGTCGGTGTTTGGGCTGGGGAATAATATGATAAAATCAGTATTCTAAAATGATTAGTTTGCCAAGGTGTTCAGGACAGATTGAAAGAGAAGGGGCCAGAGGCAGAAAGAACAGGTAGAAGGTGATGAAGTCCTAACAGAGTGGTAATATAGGGTGAACCTGAAAGACAGTCCTAAAGGAAAATCAATAGCACTCGGTGACAGATTATAGATAGAAGAATGAAGGAGAGAAGTGTCAAAGATGACTCAGAGGTTAATATACAAATCTCTCTGGGAGGGATAACACCTCCAGTCAATATTAGTCATTTACATCTTAGCATGAATGAGTTTCTGAAATTCAGAAGAGAACTGTTTTTAGAGTGGGGGAGAGGGAAGATGGTCAAAAATATTATTATTTTCTAAAGGTTTAAAGATAAGGAGTTACCAAAAGGGAGCATGAGTATATTGTGGGTTCTAACAAGCAGCTCTGCCTATTTTCAACAAATTTTTGTTTGCATTCTGTGTTGCAGACTAAAGCGTTGGATTGGGCACAGGGGTGGGGGTTGAATGGATCTCTGGGGAAAAAAAGTAATTTTCTCACATTTCTATAGAAATGCAACCTTCCCCCCCCTTCAAAAAATCCATCCAAAATGCTACAGTTTGTGTATGTTGGTCCCACAATTTAAAGGAGGACATTGATAAGCTGAAGAAATGCTTGAATTGATACTATATGACCAGTTAAAGGAATTAGGAATTTTTAAGCTGGAGATGAGGCAGCTCAGTGGGAACTTGATAATTGTGGAATACTTGAAGGACTGTCATGAAGATTAAATATTAAAATTGTTCTGTTTGGTCTAAATATAAAACTAAGAGTTATCAGTGGAAATTGAAAAGATGCAAATTTAGATTGGAAGGAAGAAAAATTGCCTAATAATTAGATTTATGATCAAATAGAATGGGCTATCTTAGGAGGTAGTAAATTCCCTATCACTGAAGGTCTACAAGCAAAAACTGGATGATTACTTGTCAGAATATTATAATAATGTTTCTTTTTCTCATACATCTTGGACTAGAAGACCTCTGAAGTTTTTTCAAACTCTCGGATTTTGTGTTTTCTCAAACCTGAACACACTCTTAAGCAAGTTTGTCAATTTGGAGTATGGGTAATCCATTCCTATATTTCTTTCTTTTTCTTTCATTTCTTTCATTTGTTTTTTTTTCCTCTTTACTATTCCCTTTAGAATGTCATGAACGCAAAGTTTCTTCAAGATCATCAAATTTATTTTACCGATGAACAAATTGAGATGCAGAAAGAGAAAGATATCTGTCCAAGGTATCTGTCCAACAAGCCAATGGCCAACTGAAAAATAGAATTCAGATCTTTTGATTCATGGTGCAAGGATCACACCACAGCTTCCAAACATTTCCTCTCCTTTCATTATTTCCCCTTCAGTTTGCCATACTACTTTTCATCTCCTTTCTTCTTAATTCCATTTTCTACTTTCTATCCTTTCCTTTTTTATATTTTTCTGCTATAGTGGCAAGTGTCAAAAAACAATGGCACAAATTCTACTTTAGACATAATAGCTATAAAATCAAAAGTTAAGTCAGCTCTTCAGAGCTTCAAATCAAAAAGCATTTATCACAAATCTGAAAATATTTATTAAACACCTACTATTCACTAAGTACTGGAGGAAAATTGTTTCCTGTCCTCAAAGGACTGCCCTCAAGGAAACTGTTTTCCCATCAAAAAAATGGGGATGATCATGTAAAACTTGAATAATTCCATTACTATCTTCCTCAAAGAGTTGTTTCTAAAAGGTCAATATGAGTTGTTTGTTTGTTTGTTGTTGTTGTTATTCTTACCTATCATTTGCTCTTTCCCATAGTCTCCCCTCTCATTTCTTTTTTTTTTTTACCTCATCTTCTCTCTTTTTTATTCACTGGCTCACCTGAGATGGCAACCTTCTGCAAATTTGTTGGTGAGTTAATGATTTGTCTCTCCCAAGTAGCATATACCCATTTTTAAATATGCTCCTTTTTGTAACAGTGACCCCAAGTGGGAACTGAATTTCTCTAGGAAGAAGAAAAGGGGGATATTAACTTAACCACCCTCAGAAATGGGTTTGTTCAATGGGTGTAACACTTCTTTCTGAGGGGGCTGGGCCTGAATACCCAAGCAAGGAAGGAACTAGCCAGCTGGGCATTTGGCAAAGTTGCAACTCCATCCACGACAGATGTGCACCTAAGTGCACCTAATTATAGGGTGCAGTGTTGAGTGAGAGGCTGGAAAATTTTGGTTGACACTCCGTTAAAGGAAGACAAATAAGAATTGGAGGTAATTAAGAGTAAACAGATAATAATAGTTTACATATTCTGACTTCAGAGGCTTATACTTTCTATGCAGACTTTCTCAGCCTGAGTTCCTCAGAGATGATGTATGGGTCCTTCTTCCTGATTAGTATTTTATGAAGGAAAAATAATGCGTTCCATACTAATAGAAAAATAATAAGTGGTTTGTGCACATACTGAGGGCTCCAGCTCCAACCTCTTCTAATCCAAAAAAGGCATGGATTTAGAGATGCAGGAATATAGAGATGCAAAGCAGATGTGGTCACTAAGTGTGCAAAGGTGAAAAAAGGAGATGAGGGAGTGGTTGCCAAGTACCAAAGAAGTATATTTCTCTAGGAAGACTAAGAGATCATTAGATGTATATGTAGGGGAAGGCTGTGTTTAAGGAGTGGTAAATGGGACCAGGTCCACTTGTAGGTTCTTTCCTTAAGCTCTCCCCCAAAATTTCTCTTAAACCTTCCAATTTGATACTTGACCTAAGAGGAACCTCAGGAGACCAGACTTCAGTCCCCACATCTTTCTTGACATCCCCTGTGTGCCTAAATCTGCATTTAGCTTTGCTTTGCTTCTTGGGGAAACAGAGGGACCTATCGTCCAATAGGTTTTCTTATCACTTAGTTGCAGAGGGGAATCCCAAAAGAGTAGAGATAATTTTCAGAAAGAAAAACCCAATTGGGCAACCCACTGGTTTTTTTTCTAACAACCTTTTCATTATCTCCTTCTCTTCTTCCCCCAAATATCAAACATCTACCACTACTTTAACCTATAAAGTCCCATGTAATCAGATAGCTTGTGCTCCCCAGAAATTTCCCCATGAGGTAGAATTGTTCCATTTTCCCCACTCAAGCTTACTCACCTTGAGTCTTTTTTGCCTTCTGGGAGGCAGTGGTATGACAAAAACAAAACAAAACAAAAAAAATGAATGGGACTGTATTTAAAAGAAATGGGTTTAAATCCCTGATCTGCTACATACTATTTATGCAGTCTTGAACAATTTCCTTTTTTCTAAGCCTCAGATTCCCCATCTGTAAAATGAGGGGGTTGGACTGGATCAAGAGGTCTTAACTTTTTATTTGCTTGTTTCATGGACCCCTAAGGCAGTCTTATGAAGTTTCAGATCCCTTCTCATCATGTTTTTAAATACATAAAATAAAATACATAAGACCACAAAGGAAATCAACTATATCAAGACTTTAAAAAAATTACATGGGCCAGAGGTAAACAATGTGGATCTTAGGATGCTTTCCTATAGCTAAGCTCATTTTCTAGTGGCAATTAATTAATTCAAGAAACTAATAAATGGGGTTTGTTGATAGATGGGATTAATTGTTCCTGTTCCCAGATCAGGAAGGCATTTTAACAGAGACATTATCTAAACCCACAACAATAACTTTATTAGTAAAACTTCAGGCATTATGACAGACAAACTAGAGAGAGATTTCGGGGAAGAGATCCCCTCTTACCATCCCGGATAGTAGATGCCTACTGAGAATTGGATTTATAGTAAAGAGACTGGGTATCAAGTCCTAGTATAGTTATTTACTTCCAGTATGACTACTACAGTGAATGCTTCTTTTCTGAGTCTCAGTTTCCTCATCTATAAAATGGGAGGATGTAGCCAATAGAATATGGGTTTGCATCCTGCCTCAGATACTTAGTAGCTCTGTAACTCTGGGCAAGACATTTAATGTCTCTTGCTCTCAGTTTCTTCTGAGTGAAATTAATGGTAATTCAGGAGTTGTGCTGTATGAGACTACTAAGGCACTTTCTTACTATAAACCTATGATCCCTTAATCCTATAATTTTATAATCTCTGACTAATTTTGAACATCAAGCTTCTGTCAGAGGATGGGTGAAACCATCTATAAGCCCAGGACCCAAGGGAAGAAGAGTTGCCCCAAAGGGATCATGGCTCTCTACCCATCAGAAGTTGGCGTGACTTGTGGGATACTTTGAGCTCCAGTCTCCAGGATGCACCTGTCAGCTACCACCATTGGCAGGCTCAGCCTCTGCTCCTTGGGATTATTGGTGCCTGGAGAAAAATATTCTTTGCTGTAGGACGTTGCTTGTCTGAGTGAATGAGCATAGCTGGCTTTGCTAAACAGGTGGTGGGCTATTCTTTTATCTATCTCGAAGGCAATAATATGACTAATATCCTTCTTCTGAGCGTTTTATAGCATCCTTCATGCAATAATTAACCCAAGTTCAATTTAGCGCTACTTACTATGATAAATGAAGCAGGCTGATATTTAATCCTTTCCAGGGATACTAACTGGATTGAAAAACCCATAGAGTTTCAGAACTAGTAAAAGAAAGCAGTAGAGTCCTAAAGAGAGGGCTGGTTTTGAAATTAAAAGGCTAGGTTCACAACCTGGATCCACTACTCTGTACTCCTGAGATCTTGAGCAAGTCATAACCTAAGTGGGCCCTTGTTCGCTTACCTGCAAGATTAAAGGGCTCACTTAGATGATCTTTAGGGTCTCTTCCAGCTCTGTCTCATGATCCAAGAACACCCAAGAACTGGCAGACCCCTTTGAAGTCATCTAGTCCAGAGGGCACCAGTAACTTTCTATTCACCCAGCTTTGCAACCTCAGAATCATCTTTAACCTTATCCTCATACCCCAGAGCTAATTAATTGCCAAGACTTGTCAATTCTACCTCTACAACATCTTCATATTTGCACTCTTCTCTTCACTCACATAGTTACTTAAAGCTTCTTAAACTGTGGGTTGCAACCCCATATGGGGTCATGCAAGTCACGTGGGGATCACTAAATTATGAATTATTATCAACAAAAGTTTTCTTTATACACCCATTTCATATACTTATATAACCAGGGTCATGCCAAAATTGAAAAGGGGCCATGAATAGAATAAAAACCCCAAATAGGGTCATAAAGAATTGAACATGACTGAAATGAATGAACAACAAACTTGATCATGTATATAGTAGGTGATTAATAAATGCTCATCACCCTTGAAATTCTGCCATTTCTTCCTCATGAATCAGTACATTGGATCTAGGGTGTTATCATAGGCCTTCACATCATGAGATTTAGAGCTGAGAGGGAATTGAGAGATTATCCAATCTACCCCTGATAATACGAGATTTTAAGTGACTGTCCTAAAAATTTCACAAGTAATATAGCAAATTTGCCCACAGGAAAGTCAGCAAGTATTAGGTTTAGGATTTTCCTTTTGTTGTCATGTCCTCTAACTCCAAAGTTCGAAAACTTGAATTCAAATTCTGCTTGCTTATTACTAGCTATGTGACCTTTTGATTTGTCTTTGTTAATTGAGAGCTTTAACTAAATGAGGTCTAAAGTCTCTGGTTCAAAAAACAGATGATGGGGGTATTGAGAAGGGGGGTATGGGGAAAGATTTCTCATTTCAGGTGGGGGAATTTTTTGTTGTTCAGCCATTTCAGCTGTGACCAACCCTCTGTGACCCAATGGTTTGCCATTTCCTCCTCCATTTAATTTACAGATGAGGAAACTGAAGCAATCAAGGTTAACTGACTTAGCCAGTTTCACACAGGATCACACAGCTAGTGAGTGTCAGAGGCTGGTTTTGAACTCAGAAAGATGAGTCTTTCTGACTCCAGGTCTGGAGCTCTATGCTCTGTGGTGCCGCCTGGCTATCTTCAGGTGGGGTATACAAGGTAAATAAAGATACAGAGGTGGACTTGATATGATAATACTAACAAGATAGGAACTATTATACTCATTTTGCAGATGAGCAAACTGAGGCTTAGAGCCTTTCAGTAATTTACCCAGGATCCCTTAGGTAATCATTTCTACTGAGCTTAAAGGTCTGCAAAGAACTAGTATGGTAATATTCGATCCCTACAACAAGTCTGTGAGGTAGATACTAGTATTGTCCCCATTTTGCAGAAAAGGAAGCTGAGGCACAGAGAAGGACAACTATTAACTCATCTGAGTGGAGATTTGAACTTGGGTATTCACCACTTTAAGTTCAGGACTCTTATTTACAATTCCACCTAATTGTCTTTAATATGGATATGGAACGGGACATTTCTTCTCTTTAAAAAAAGGCATATAATTATCCAAGAAGGAAAGAAAAGAAGACTTCTCAGGATCCCTTTCAGCTCAAGGAGTCTATGAAGTGTGCATCCCCACAGAGAGACTAGGCAAAGTTCTGTTTGGAGAGGAATGAGATGACCTTAAGGATGGATGTCTTCTGGTTAGAGGAATCTGTGGTTCCAAGAACTGCAATTGTCTCACTCTTAGGGAAAAAAAAAGAATGTAAAAAGAAATTGATTTGCTCCTTGGTCACTTACATGTAAGTGCAGAGTCATCCACTCTGCCTGCGCTTCCCTCCCATTCCCCAGAACGGTTCTGACTTGTGAGAAATGAAGGCTGACAAAGCATTTGTCCACTGACAAACCCTTTCCTCTCTGGGCAGCTTGGGGGACTAGATCCTCCTAACAGTCTCTGGTTCCCTGAAATGCTTCTTTTATTTTTACTTCTTCCCTTTGCATGGAAACTCAGGAAAGCTGCATTCTGGAGGGCTTCTCCTCCTCGGTGTCCACCCCTGCCTTTATCCAGTCCATTATTACTCTACAACCTCTTGAGGTCAGGAATCATGTCTTCCCTATTTCGTTTTAAGAGTTTAATAGATATTTTGTATGCCAGCCTTGGTGGCGGACTGTTCAAAACTTAGGAGCCCTCCCATTCAACCCATTAAATCATCTGTCATGACTTAAAGCAGGTCCATGGATTCCCGAAAAGTCCATGGATAGATTTTAGGAGGTCTAGAACTCAGATGGGAAAAATGACATCTTGATTTTCACTAACTCCTAATTGAAATTTAGTGTTTCCTTCAATTAAGAATTATAAAAATATATTCTCCTAAGAAGGGTTCTATTTTAACAGATTCCAAAGGGGTCCATGACACAAAAATGTTTTGATTTTAAAAGTTTCTAAAAATTTCTCTTCCTCCAGAAAGCTTTGGGATCATAAAATCACAGGATGTCAGAGCTGAAAGGGGCTTTAAGAGTTATATAGTTCTTAGATATTAAGCATGAGCCTTTTCCTTTCCTTGGAAGATATTTAACAAAATAAACAAAAATACAGTGGAATATAGATAGTGTTAATATATGATTTTCTACATGAATATGTGACCCACAGGGATTTATTATACCATTCAGTGACTCCATTAATTGAACTCTACCGTCCTTGCCCCCTGTGGAGGCTTTCTCTTTCTTTAAAAAAATTATAATTTTAAATTATTAAGCATGTATTTTCTTGCCCATGCCTCATTCCCCCCACTGAAGAAAAAAATAAAACTCTTGTTATGAATGTACACAGTCAAGCAAAATAATTACACTGTCCATGCCTAAAAATGAATACTTTAGTCTGAATATTGGTTCTACTACCCTTCGGTAAGTATGTGATAGAAGAGATCTTCATCAATTTTCTAAAAATGTGGTTGGTCATTGCATTGATTGGAATTCTTAAGTCTTTCAAAGTTGTTTGTCTTCACTATATTATTATTATTATTATTATTATTATTATTATTATTATTATTATTAAGGCAATTAGGGTTAAATGCTCAGGATCACACAGCCGGGAGTGTTAACTTTCTGAGTCCAGATTTGAACTCAGGTCCTCCTGACTTCAGGGCTGGTGCTCTATCCACTTCACCACCTAGCTGCCCTAAGTCTTCTCTATATTATTGTTATTGTACAAATTCTTCTTCTCGTTCTGCTCATTTTACTCTGTCATTTAGTATCAATCTTCCCAGTTTTCTCTGAATCCATCCTTTTTATACTTTCTTATAATATAATGGAATCTACCTTTGATATAGAAAAAATTGTTCAGCCATTTGTTAGTTGATGAGCATCTCTTTAGTTTCAGGAATTCTCAGTATAGTCTCCATGAAACTGAAGGTCATTTTCTTTGCTGGAGAAGGAAAAATCAAAATTTTCTGGTTGGCAGCAGTTTTCTTAGAATATCAAGCTAAGAAGGGATCTCAGAGATTATCTGGCATACCACCCTCATTTTATTGATCAAAAAAATGACATCTACAGAGAGAAAAAGGGACTTGCCTGAGGTCACAAGCTAGTAAATAGCAAAGTTGGAAATAAAAGCTAGATTTTCCAAATTGTGCTTTCCAGATCACTATGCATCTTCCAAGCCCTTTGTTTATAGATAAGCAAACTGAGTCTTAATATAGGACAGTGCCATCTGCCTAAGATCACATAGTGAATCCATGGCAGAGTAAGACTAGAACGCACTTCTCCTAGCACTTGGTCAGGATTCCTTCCACCATGCCAGCCTATCTTCTAGGACTCACCTTACTGGGCAAAAATTCGTAAGACAAACATTTCCCAAAGCTATTGCGGGAAGGAGAGAAAGGGGGCTCAGCAGAAGTCCATTTTGGTGTGTGAACCAAGGAGTCCTCGTTCTTACCGAGTGCTCTCTCCATGACCTCTTAATCCCCTTGTCTTAATCATCTTTAAAAGAAAAATATTCCCCTCTGAAGAACATTAGGAACTCAATTCAACTCCTCCAAATAAATAAAGCACAGCCCCTGTGTGAGCCATTGGCCAAGGTGACAGCCTGTCTTTAACTCACCTAGAGATGTGGGGATTTTTTTCCCCTCCAGGTGGAAGTGATAAGTGTCAGTGCCAGCTCCTTCTCTAATTCAGAATCTAACTGTTCTCCAGGACTTCAATCAGCCACCTAGTGCTTACCAGCCCAGGAACACCTCGCCTTAGATGCAGCTGAGAAAACTCCCATACAATTGCATTTTCTCATCATTCCTGATTTCCAGTCACTACTAAGGATGTGTGTGGAGGTAGGGTCCCTGCCACTGAGAACAGAGCCCAAGAAAATCTGACTGAGAGGATGAGCAGAAAGTATGCTTTCTTTTTTTAGGGGTCACATCAGGATTTTTAAATGCCCATTCTATGTATACACTGTGCTAAGTGATAGGGCTACAGAAAAAGTCCAAAAGATCGTTCATTTATTGACTTAACAAAAAGGCTACTATGTGTAAGATACTGAGGATACAAAGAAAAAACTGATATCATCCCTAACCCTCAAGGAATTGATATTTTGTGAGGGATAAACAACATGTATACAGATAAGTTGATATAAAAAATATACAAAGTGGATACAAAGCAATTGGGGAACACTAACAATGGAAGGAATCCAAAAAGGCTCCTTGGAGGGGATGGTGCCAGAGTTGAGACTTTAAAAGAAACTAGGAATTCTAAGTGGCAAGCTCAAAGAGAGAGAGAGTGCTTTTCAGGCACAGGGACAAAGAGACAGAAGTGGGAGATCAGTAGCAAAAACAATCATTATCACTTTGGCTGGAACTAAGTCTCTTAGAATGTCAGAGCTTGAAAGGACATTAGATATATATTCTTGATTTCTTCTTTTTCTACTCTTCTCATCTTTTTGTACCCATAAAAGCCTGGTTTCTTCCCAAAAATGCTGCCTTCCTGACCACCAGCGCTGGTTGCTCCCTCTCTTGTGCCTGACTCTACTACATTGTAACTCAGGTTACATTTTGGGATTAATAAGGTATTTATAAGTCATTGAACAGTTAACAGATGGAGGTTTACTTAGTGCTAACATAGCAAGGATATACGAAAAGGATACAGTTAGCTCCTCTTCATTTCCACACATGTCTAATCAGCAGGGCAGGATGTGGGTTTTTATGTCCTTCAAACATTCAACAAGTTGAAGGAGTTCCATTTCCCCTTAAAGTCACCCCCCAAAAGGATCCTGGATGGTCTTAGGTTACCAGGAAACTGCTTCAAGGAAGGCAAGAACCAGTCAGATTCTGTACAAGCTTTTAGGGAAAGCTAATCCCTGGGAGGAAGAAGGAGAAAACTCTGGTAGATATTGGTACTTTCACACATGCCATAGACGCCAGGCCGAGAGGAGCAATGTTATATATGCCTTACTATCACATGCCATTCTTACACCCTCCCTCTTTACATTACTCAGCATCCCTATGTCTGTTGAGATCCATTCCATCTATTTGTACCGTTCAGCCTTGATGTGATGTTCAACAAGCTTCCAATTTACTCTCCTTCCTTCCTCAAGAAATTCAGTCTCTGATCACAGTTTCTCTCTTACCCAACTCCTGCATTTTATCCAAGGACTTCAATAACTATGCATTGATATTTTCTCAAACAACCTCCACTCTCATCAGTCTCCTCAACTCCCTTGACCTACATCTTTATTCTACTTCAGGCACCCCTTGAGAGTCATATATGAAATCTCATCCTCCTTCTGTAACTATACTACGTCAATGGTTTTTAAGTCAAAAATTCTCCTTAACACTGAGAAAATTTTTCTATCCTGCCGTCTCTCCCTGCTCCTTACTCTTCCTCATTATTCTAAGTTCTTGATGTCATCTTGGGACCTCCATCCAGCTTAATTTTCCTAATCCAATACCCCTCTCTTGTCCCATAGTCTTGACTCAATGGTTGACCATTGAGTTCTAAATCATACTCCACCTTCCATATTCTTGTCCATTTGTTCTGTTGACTTTCCAAACCTGGATCTCTTCTACCATTTATTTGTCTTTTCTGCTTGTATCCTGAGCTGCTGAATACTAATAGAAGTCTTATCACCCTCCTGCCTTTCCTCTTCATGTCCATCTTTGCTAATCTCAATTAAGCTTTCACTGTACAGTTGGTACATTGTCCAGAAAACTTCTTTTCTTCCTTGATTGCCTATCTATTTCACTCCCTTCTGGAGATATTACAGACTTTCTCCTCTCTTTGCTCCTCATGCTCCTTTTCTGTCTAGAGATGTCTTTGTCTACCATATTATCAGGAAAATAGCAGCCATCAGTCAAAAGCTCCCTCCTTTCCAATACTCTGTAGCTCAAAACTGCTCTTCTGGTTTCTGAGAAAGCTTTCATAAATTTTCTTGCCAAGACCTATTCCCAAACTATCCCTTCCCATTTCCTCCAGGAGTCTGTGACATTCATTATCCTTTCTCTCTGATCTTCAGCATAAAGCAGCAGATGGCACAGTAGATAAGAGTGCTGGTCTTAGAGTCAAAAAGACTTGTATTCAAAGCTAGCCTCAGACGCTTACTGGCTAGGTGACTCTGGACAATTTAATCAACTTCTGTTTGTATCAGTTTCCTCATCTGTAAAATGGAAATAATAATAGTGCCTTCCCCCCCCTCCTCGCCCCCAGTGTTTTAATGCGATCAAGTGAGAGAATATTTATGAAACACACTTAGCACAGTGCCTGGCACATAGTAGGTGCTACATGAATTCTTTTCCCGTTTCCTTCCTTTTCCTCAACATTTTCCAATTTATGGGCTTCACTTCCCTACCCAAATATTCAGGTTTACTTAAACTTGCAAAATCTCCATTTGACTCTGCTGCTTCCTCAAGTTATTGCCCCATATCTCTTTTCCCTTTCATAGCCACGTTTCTAGGGAAAGTCTTCTATACTCATTGCTACCATTTCCTTACCCACTTTTATTTCACTTCTCAATTCTTTTGCATATGGCTTTCAATCCCAGAATGCAGCTGAAATGATTCTCACTGAGGCTACCGATTATATCTTTACTGATACTTTTAGCCATTCCTCAGAGCTCATTGTCTTTTGCAGCTTTTGACACCATTAACCGGCCCATCTCTGATGGCCACTCATACTTTTCTTGGCTTTCATGACATGCTGTCTCCTGGTTTTTATCCTACTGTCTGAATCAATTCTTGATCTCCTTTGCTCAGTCAGGATTCATCTTTTGTCTTCTATTCTCTCTTCATAGTAATTGCTGACATTTATTTATATTATGCTTACTATGTGCAAGGCACTGTGCTAAGTGCTTTATAATTATCTCATTTTGATCCTCACAACAATCTTATTATCCCTGTTTTACAGATGAAATAACTGAGGCAGACAAAGGTTAAATGGATTGCACAGAGTTACATAGCATGTGTCTCTATACTCGTTTGGATCTTATCAGCTTCCATGGAGTCAAGTATACTCTCTACCTGGGTAACTCCCAAAATTATACATCCACCTCCTAATCTGTCTCTGGAACTCCACACTCCCTTTGTTTATTATTTGTTGAGTGTTTCTCCACAGACATTTCAAATTCAAACAGAACTTAATATCTTTCACCTAAAACTATCCAAACCTTCCTATTTTTCTTGAAAGCACCATATCCCCCCAATTACTCAAGTTTATAACAGTAGAACAATCTGACTCTTTTCTCTCCCTCATCTCCCACCATATACCATCATTTACCAAGTATTATTCATTCTATTTCTGCAACATCTCTCATCTATTCCCTTTCCTCTAATTACACAGCTACCATGTTGCTTCAGACCCATTACCTTTTACCTGGCCTACTTGTAATAACCTCCTAATTGGTCTCTTGCTTCCAGTCTTTCCTCTCTCAATACAATTCAGCAAGTGTTTTTTAAGCATTTAGTATGTGCAAGGCACCATGCTAAGCATGGAACATAAAACCAAAAATAGAATAGTCTTTGCTCTCAAAATCTTATACTTTCTTTAGTTTTCTTTATAATAAACTAAATGTTTATTATCTATATTTTATTATATTTATTATATATATTTATATTTTATTTATATTTATATATTATATATGAATTATAAATATATATTTATTTATGTTTATATATTAATATAATTTATATATTTATATATTTTTATTATTATATATATTTTTAAAACTTATCTTCATTCCCAAATATGTTCCTCCCTATTGTCTTTCCCAGAAATCTTTCCCTAGAAACAAAAAAAAAAAAGAAAAGAAAAGAAAAAACAATTTCATAAAACTAACCAACACATCAACTAAGCATCCTAGAATATGGAAAGTTCCACAACTATAATCCTTTCACTTCAGCAGAAAAAGGAGGAAGATGCGTCTTCACATTTCTTCTATTGGAAGCTTTATCTTTATTACTACATCACATACAATTTTCATTTGGGTAGTTATCTCTTTTTCCATAGTATATGTTGTATTTTCTGCTTCTGCTTACTTCATTTTGCATCAGTTCACATAAAACTTCCTCTGCCTTTGTGTATTCTTCATAGTCATTATTTACCACGATGAAGAATGAATAATATTTTATTACATTTGTGCACCACAGTTTGTTTAGCCAATTCCCACTTGATGGGTATCTATTTTGTTTCTAACTCTGTGCTATTAAAAATTGCTATTATGAATTTTTTGATGCCTAGTAATAGGATCTCTGGATCAAAGCATATGGACATTTAGTCATTTTCCCCCAATAATTATAAGGTTTTTTTTCCAGAATATTTGGACCAATTCACTGCTCTGCAAATGTAATTTGTGTGCTTTTACTTCCATAAACTGCCTACCATTAGTTGTTTCTTTTGTCATCTTTGCTAATTTTCTGGGTGATAGGTGAAACATCAGATGTGTATCTCTTATTACAAGTGATTTGGTAGTGGTTTGTAATTCCTTCAAGAACTTCTTGTTGGTATTCTTTAACTACTTATCCAGTGTGGGTGGTTCTTGGTCTTTAATATTTATATTCTATATTTAACATCAATGGTCAGTCTCTTTTTGGAAGTGCTAAAATTCTCTTGTGGAAGTACCTTAAAAAGTATGGCAGACTGGAACAATTGCTATGGGAAGATTATCACTTGTTAAAATCCATACATTATGATTCTTATCTTCTGACTAAGATCAAGTATTCAAGTCAAGTTCATATGTTGGTTAATGTACAACAACAAATTAACATATCATGCTTTTCTTGATTTTCTGTTTTGAATGAATAGGTTTTTTAAAAAATAGATGGCTGTCTTCTTCATAAAAGGATTGTTAGTACTTAAACATTATTTTCATTGAGCTTGGAATAGTGCTAGATCATGCTTGTGTTTACTATTTTGTCATCAAGACTAATGTTTATATATATATATATACATACATACATACATATATATATATATATATATATATATATATATATATATATATATTATTTAACATTCCATGAGATGTCTTAAATAGGAAAATACAGGATTGAGAACAGACTTGCCAGGGGCAGGGGAATGGATTCTATGACTTTCCAAATCTTCCATTTTCACCATTGTGTGATGCTCTTATCTCCTTTGACTCCTCCTGGGAATGACATAATTTCAGATGACTGATCTTCCCTTGGGTTTGCAATGAGAACATGGGAGATTTTTGGCTAGTGACTAAGGAAGTTCCCCTCTTTGCTCTGAATAGGGAGCCTATTAGCAACCTGAGTCATCCCCAATTGTAAATCTGATACCAACCATTCTTCATGTTCACCAAAAAGCAGGGATGTATTAGTGGAGGAACACAAGTAGTCTTAATTCCTCCCCAGCCTTCTTTACCCAAATTTCTCCTCTCTTCAGGTCCCTTCTTTCCAACTTTCTTTTCTCCACCAGTATTCTTCTCTAATTTTTTCTTCCATTTTCCTTTTTCTCTCTGATGTATTCTCCCATCATTTTCCCCTAGTGTCTTTCTTTTCTCCCTAGTTGACTTCCTCCCAGTCTATCCCCCAATCTCTTTTCCCCCAATCTCTTTTTATATATTCTGCCATTTTCTCTTTCAAATCCAGACAAAAAGGGAGCAAAAACCAGGAAGCAGGGGTGGGGGGTGGGGAGAGAAGACAGTAGCCTGGAAGGGTCAGACTGGTACTTTAGGATTGGGTGAGGGGACTCATATGAAATGTGTTTCCTCAGAATCCCAGTTTCTCTTCTCCATCACAGCTCCCACCCCAGGCTTTGAAGAATGGGCCCATTACTTCCAAACAGGCTTCACAGACCACAGATGATTCAAGGGCCTCCAGACCCACTGTAAAGGGGGGGGTGGGGGTGAAAAGGTTTTTTTTTCTAAATCAGTTCTCCATGAAATCACTGAGACCAACTTTGTCCTGGGGGTTAATAGAATGGATCATTAGGTACTTGTGAAAGTTCACATTGGATTTTGAAGGCACTCAGAACCACAGGAAATCAGTATTTTTAGGCAAAAGGGGGAAATCCAAAGATGGATGGGACCCTTATCTCTAAGCACAGGCTCAGGGTAGGAGGGGAAGATGAACTGAGAAGGAAATATTGTTTTCTGTGGGTTGCCTGTGAGTACAGAAAGGTAACTTGCCCCTCCCCTGCCCCCTTCTTAATCCCCAAGGCCCCATCACCCACTCTTTAATCACACACCGGATTGTAAATCAGCCTTCTTTCTTTTCTTTCTGAGTCTGAATTAGAGCCTAATTAGGCAAATGAGCAAATTTCCAGTTCAGATGGAATGCATCTTGTTAATAGGCTAGAATGGCCTTTATGCACTGAGAGGAAGGTGAGAACAGAGAAAGGGAAACTAAGGAAAGGAGTCTTTTGCCTCCATCTTCTTAGGTCTTAAGTATTACTGGTGGGAGTGTTGAGAAGGACGAGGCTACTCCAGTATCCTGAAGGATGGTCATTGGCTCTGAAGAAAGGTCACTGAGCCAGCCTGCAACGGGACCACCCCAATGGCCCATCTCTTCCTCTCCCTTCTCTTGTACATTACCAGTGATGGTTTTCAAATGTCCTTTTTTCCCCTGCTCTCAAACTATTCTGTTGCCATAGGCCTGCTTTTCCTCAGCATATGTCTTTCTGTCTCTCCTAATCTGAAATATGAGAGTGAATTTAGAAGCCGATTAAATATTTCAAAATAACACTGTTTTTATAATAGCTTTTTATATACAAAACATATGCATGGGTAATTTTTCAGCATTGACCCTTGCAAAACCTTCTGTTCCAAATTTTCCCCTCCTTCCCTCTACTCCCTCCCCTAGCTGGCAGGTAGTCCAATACATGTTAAATATGTTAAAATATATGAATAACAATCTCTTATGCTTTCTGAAATGCTTCTCTCTTTCCAAAGTACCTCTCCAAATTATGAAAGACTAGGTAGATTCAAATTCTCAAAGATTCCAAATTCTAATTTTGCCTCTGTTGATTATTTTTTCCCCCAGGTGACCTTGAAGAAGCTATTGGATCTGATCTATTAAGATAAGTGGAGTTGGACTGATGAATCTAAGGTCTCCTTGAACTCTAAATCTGTGATCCTTCACAACTGCCCTGAGTGGGAAGGAGGGCAGGGGTCATTTTTCTCATTGATTTTTTTAAAGTGAAAGTGAAGCTTTAAGAGAGAGAGAAAATGGCTTAAAAATAATCATTGGATCATAGTTTTTTGTTTTGCTTTTGTTTTTGAGCTGCAAGGACTTTCTTTAGAGGTTAACTAGTCTCACCCTCTCATTTACTGGGGAGGAAACTTCACCAGTGTCGCTGGGAGGGAGGAGGGAAGTAGCAGAGTCAAGAATTGAACCCAAGAAAGAGCATCAGCTCTTGATTTATCACAGCTTATACTCCTCCGGCACTGTTTACAAAACACCTCACATAATTTTCTCATTTGGGCCTCAAATCCCCAGAGTACAGAAGAAGAAACCGAAACTCAGGCTGCTTAAATGCTTTTCCTGCAGTCTCAGTATTAGAGGTAGGATTAGAATTCCGGTCTCTCTAAGCTTCAAGGTTCTTTTTTTTTCCCCATGACCCTATCATATCCAGTCCCTGACATTTTTCCTTGACTTCTGCTCTGTAAAGAGTCAGCAGAAGTCTCCTCTCACAGTCTGAGCCAAGCTGCCATTCCTGAATGTCAGGGGTGAGTGCAGTTGCACCAGATTGCAATCATCTTATTGATTTTATTGTACCCACTTGGAGTAGGAGCGCTCCTTAACTCAATATGCAAAATAATGCAAAGCAGCATGCAAATTAGCCAAGCCCTGGCACTTTTTTTTTGCCCGATAACAGGGCTGAAAGCACGGAACACAATTTTTAGGAACAAACTGGCATCTCCGCATCACGTTTCCAGTTCCCTCTGCAGTTGGTGGGAAGGGGGTGGAGAAGAGGGGGCTTCTTCTGGCTCTGATATGTTCTTGCCAGTTTGCTGTTCCAAAGTCTTGCCCATTTCTTGAGTGAGAGGAAATGGGACTCTTATTTCCTTGGCATCAAGCAAAGAGAAGCTCGGATTCTGTTCTCTAAGAACCAAAAATTCCAGCCCAGACAGCCAGGCTCAGGGAGCCAATGGCAACATGGATGGCCAGAGGCAATGATCTTTTTGTTTCTGTGCTCCAAGCATCCTGGCCGCCTGTCCCAGGATAACTTTCTGAATACCGTCCTAGGGCCATCTAAAGGATGAAGCCAGAAAGAATGAGTGGGGCTAAGTCAGACAGCATGCTGGCCGTCAATAAATCTTTTCTCTCTTTCAATACATCGTCTTTCCTCTAAGTATTTCCTGTATCTTCTGCACAGATCCCTGTGTGAGACACTAAGAACAAAGCTGGGACTGAAGACATTTGGTTTCTGCTCCTGTCCTGTCTCTCTCTGTGACCCCATTTGAGATTTTCTTGGCAGAGATATTGGAGTGGTTTACAATTTCCTTCTCCGGCTTATTTTACAAATAAGGAAACTGAGGCAATGGAGTTAAGTGACTCGCCCAGAGTCACACAGCTAGTAAGTCTCTGAAACCTCAGGTCTTCCTGCCTCCTGAGCTAGCACTGACATGAGGGTGATTGTACTACCAGTTAGGTACCCCATGTGTGAGAAACGTCTTCTAAAACCAATGTTTTCCTTTTCCATCTTACTACCTATATCCCTTTGTCTTGCTTCTCTGAATCTCACTTTGTTCATCTCTAAAATGACCAATCCCCAAGCTCCCCGGCCCAGTCCTAAATTTGTAAGTTTATGAAAGGAGCCTTACGTAACGGAGGGGCTGTGATTGCAGCTCCCATTTCTACTTCACAATTTGCAAATGCTGCTATCACAACTGCCCTTTATTCCCATTTTATAGATGAGGCTCACTGAGGCTCAGTGAAATACCATGATTCATCAGAGATCACCAAGCTAGTCAGCGGCAGATTGGGGACTCAAATTCATGTGCCTGATTCCAAGCCTAAGATAATTTTCACTCTAGAGGACCACTGCCTCCCCCTCCTAATTATTCTTATTATTTATTTATTCTCAGTCACAGAAGCTATATTTTGTCAACCTATTAATACAGGCCCTGTCTGATATCCCTGCCAGCACTATCTTGGTACTGGTAAAGTAATGCGCCTCCAGACTCAGATAATTGGAATCGGGCTTCTTCCCCCCTTCTCCTCTCCCTCTCCGTAAATTATGCGGATTTCCAAAGTTTCAGGCCTGAGTGATAGACAGTCCTGTCACAACGGCATTAAGTGTTTAGAGAGCAATTGTTCTCAGAGAGCTACCATTTTTCAAACTTTTACTTTTATGAGAAGCTGCAGGGGAAAGAATGAGATCTGGGAACTTCATGGTGGGGTTTAGAATCCCTCCCCTGAAAAGCCTGCTCTGTCCTCATCTCCACTCCCAAATCAGGCCCACCCTGGACCCTGCAGCTGGGAGAGATGCTGAGACTTTTTCCCCTTCTCCTTCTTCCTATGGAGAATTGGGGTTTTCCTAGGATATTATCCTTGTCATAACAATCAGAACTCCAGAGAGGTATTGCTCTTAAACCCTCAACACACATTTTTATAACCTTTCTATTTAATAAGAAAGAGACAGCTCCAATTAGCTGGGAATATTCCACAGAAATGGGATTATTTTAAAAGCTCCAGCAATATTATAAAATAGCTTCAGTAAATGAACAGCTGTTGCCTCAGCAGGATCTGTATTTTCTTATTGCTCCTCTTCCCTCCACCTCCCTTTTCCAATTTCTTCTCCCTTCCTTCTCATACCTAATGCCTTGGGGAGATGTTTATGGAACCTGGAGCTGAGCCTTGCCAGGGTTCAAGAGACCCCGGAAATTCTCCGATCCTACAGGGCATGATGCTCAGAACCCAAGGGCAGGTGCCCTTCAGGATGGATAGGGGGCCACTGCAAGGCCAGGGACAAAGGTTCCAACACTTCCCTTTGTCACTCTCTGTTTGATGGGCTAATGGAGGTGGATGGTGGTATGGAGAATTCCAACCAGGCCTCTGGATAAAATGCAAACTCTTCTGTCATTTAAAGCCATTCACAATCTGGCCAGACTTATTTTGGGCTGATTTCACATTATCCCCACCTTCCCTCAATAAATGCACATTGTGTATTCCAGTCAAATTGGACTTTCAGTTTTTCTCTGCACATAACATCCATTTCTTGACCTCACACTTTTACACAGGCTGTTCCTCATGCCTGACATGCTTTCTCTCCTCTGCCCTGATTCTTGGACTCCCTGGGCCCTTTTATAACTCAAATCAAACAGACCTTTCCTGACTCCATCACTTGTTGGTTGGTGCTCCAAAATTGCTCTGCATTTACTCGGTATGTACACGTGCAATAGTTGCATTGTCCTGCGTATAGCCTGCCCTTTCCCAGCAGAATGGAAGCTCTATGAGGGCAAAGGCTGTTTCAAGTTGTGTTTCTGAAAGTCAGCTTCTAACAGCACCTGGCACAGAGCATTTGCTAAATAAACATTTGTTTAATCATATTAAGCTTTGGGGAAGTAAATACCAAGATGTCTCATTCTTTTGGTGAGAATGCTGCCAGGCACATATGCTCCACTTCCACCTCCCATGCACTTGCCCTGCTGCCGCGGAGGAAGCTGCTGGGAGTTGTGGCCACAGCAACGCGGGTAGACTGAGCCAAGCCATTCCTATGCTCTCAGCCAGGCTCCTTTTAGGAGCGAGACGTTTGTCATGGAACGGAGCCAGGAGTCAGAATGGGGTTCCGAGTCAGAATTCAAGTCTGGGATTGGATGTGAGGGCTGTGTATTTCTAGCTCTAGGGAGGGCTCAGTCTGGGGCTCTTGGGAGGGATGGGGTTTGGTTAGGGGTTAGGAGACCCTGATCTCTGATTACCTACCTAAATTTCATGGACCTCTTGCTCTAAGATAGAGCTCAAATCTTCCTCCCTCCCTCTCTCTCCTTCCTTCCTTCCTCCTTCCTTTCCTCCCTTCCTTCCTCCTTCCTTTCCTCCCTTCCTTCCTCCTTCCTTTCCTCCCTCCTTCCTTCCTTCCTTCCTTCCTTCCTTCCTTCCTTCCTTCCTTCCTTCCTTCCTTCCTTCCTTCCTTCCTTCCTTCTTCCTTCCTTCCTTCCTTCCTTCCTTCCTTCCTTCCTTCCTTCCTTCCTTCCTTCCTTCCTTCCTTCCTTCCTTCCTTCCTTCCTTCCTTCCTTCCTTCCTTCCTTCCTTTCTTCCCTCCCTCCCTCCCTCCCTTCTTTCTTTCTTTCTTTCTTTCTTTCTTTCTTTCTTTCTTTCTTTCTTTCTTTCTTTCTTTCTTTCTTTCTTTCTTTCTTTCTTTCTTTCTTTCTTTCTTTCTTTCTTTCTTTCTTTCTTTCTTTCTTTCTTTCTTTCTTTCTTTCTTTCTTTTTCTTTTCTTGCCTACTATGTGACAGATATTGTTTTAAGAGCTTTACCAACGTTATCTCATTTGACCCTTACAACAACCATATTAATAATCATAGCTAACACTTATATTGCTTTTTAAGATGAACAAAGCACTTCATAGCAAAACTATATATGTACATATACACATATACATATATTTTACATTTTTATTTATGTACTTAAATTTAGTATAATAAGCTAAATTAGCCTTATATCATACATACATATATACTCTCACAAAATTTTGATCTTCACCACAACCTGTGAGGTAGGTGATATCCCCATTTTGTAGATAGGCACTGGGTCACATAATGCAGGATGTGAACTCAGGACTTCATGACGTTGAGTTCTGCTCTCCCAGTTCTAGATGTCAATTTAACATCTTCATCTCTAGTTGGGTAACTACCTCTCATACTTCTGAGTGGTCTTAGTCTTCCAATCCAGATAGAGCATCTTTCTGATACCTCTGAAGGGAGGAAGCCCTGGGCCAAGTCTTAATCTGTCCCCTTTCACTTTCTTTGTGCTCCTCTATCCTGATTTTCACTATGACTGGCCTTCCAGCAAGTTTCTCTTTGTTGTTTTTAGTTGGTTTTCAGTAGTGTCTAACTCTGGAACCCTATATGGGATTTTCTTGGCAAAGATACTAGAGTGGTTTGCAATTTTCTTCTTCAACCCATTTTACAGAGGAGAAAATTGAGGAAAACCAGGGGAAGTGACTTGCTTAGGGTCACACATCTAGTAAGTATGAGGTCATATTTGAAAATGAGTTTTCCTGACTCCAGGCAGAGTGCTTTATCCACTGTGTCACCTTCTGGCTAAAAGATTGAGACTACAAATGGATGAGAAGTTGGCCTTCCTGGATTGTATCCTTGAATCTTCCACTAAATCTCTGTGTGATCCTGGGCATACCCTATTTTCTACTCTGAGCATTAATTTTCCCTTTTCTAAAATAGGGATGAACATTCATGACTTTTGGGATATTTTGAAGTTCAAATAAGTAGGAAACCTCTCTATAAATTGTAACTATACAAATGTGAGGATTATTATTACTGTTGTTATTATTTCCTCTAGCTCTCTATCCCTCACCTATGTGATTTCAAAAAGAAACCAGAATTTTCTTAAGAGTAAAGCAAATAGGGTTAATCAATTGGTGGCAAAAGAGTTGGCCTTAGACCTTGATAAATTGCCTGCCTCGGGCCCACTAATTGTTTCTGCTCTTTGCATTGAACCCTGACTTCTTAGGTCTTGGAGGTGTACCCACAGATCCGTGCAGGTGCTTTATTCAGGACCAGAGGTTACCCAGATAGAGCCTGGCTGAAGAGCCTCTTCCTTTCCCCCCTTATCCCTCTCAGGGGGGACATTTTGGGCCAAGTCCCAGGGCTAGGCGGGACAGGACAGATAGCCGAGGTGCTAATGTCCATCCTGCCAAGGTTTCCTTTGTAAGGGGCTCTGGTCCAGCATCCTTTTGTTGTTGGTGGGGGACCAGGGAGGCAGGTTCTGTTGTGGAACCCTGCAATGGGATCCTGTATCCCTAGAAAAGCCTGAGGCTTTTGCAGCCAAGCAGACGGGAGGGAGAAGGGGACTGGAAGGCCTCAGCTGGGCAGCCATACAACCTGTCAGATGGTGTTTTCCCTACTCTCAATGAGAGCAATATGGAGGCCAACTATTTGCCAAGGAAATAGAGTATGGCGGCAAAGTGATGTGATGTAGAGAATATTGGCTTTTGTCAGGATAGCTCAGGCCCAAAGAATCTGTTTTTAGTGGGAAGGGGGGAGGAAAAATGGAAGCCATAGAATGCCTCAGCTGCCAGAAGCCATCAAGTCCTATGGTTCCATTTTACAGATGAAGAAATTGAGCCCTGAAAGGGAAAACCAGGACAGAATCAAGATCTGAATCCAGATATCTTTGCTCTAAATTCTGTGCCCTTTCCACCCTTCCCACCCTACTTCATCCTATATCTTGCAGGCAGCACAAGAGAATATAAAATGAGGAGGGGGTGAGGGTGGGGGTTGGGGTAGGGGATGGATCCAATGATCTCCAAAGTCCCACCAAGTGCTTAGGGTCTGGGATTCTGAACATCGAAAACGATCTTGATTTCGCCGAGTCAGCATTTTCATCATCTTAATCCTGGCATTTGGTACTTCTGCTCTGATGGGGAATGGGGGTGGTAGGAGGGGGGAGGGAAGGGAAGTGCCTCCATTTAAAAGCCAAGCTAAAAGCCGAAAAAAAAAAAAAAAACCCAAGACGAGATATTTTGCTGCGGCAGACAGGATGAGCAAACTGTGATCGTTAACATGATAAAAGTCGCTTTGTACGGGTGTAAAATTCATTTTTCCCCATTTAGCACATGGCACATTTGCATCAGGCTTCATTTCCAAAGCACTTTTGGTAACTTCACCCTCACAGCCCCTCCTGGGGAATTATGAAAATCATTCCCATTTCACAGCTGGGAAACCAGAGGTCCAAGCAGGTCTGGACCTTCTTTACACAGGAATGCCTCTCTGGGCCATGACCTTCAGAGGCAAAGGTCATCTTGGTATGTGAAGACCAGGAGATCCTGGCCTCTGAGCCGGGTCGGCAGCAGGAGGGTCGGCCCAGCATGGAGTCATCCTCACATTTTGTAGAAACAAGGGTCTGGAGTGAAATCAGTTTTAGACATAGTCAAGCTATCTGAGCTCTGCTCTTTGTCCTGTCCCAGGTTCTATCTGTGCTTCAGGCAAATTTCTTCTCTCTCTGGGCCTCAGTTTCTTGAGCCTTAAAATTAGCTGGTAAATAATCTCTATCATCTCTTCCAGTGTCCTGACGCTGTAGAATTCGGGACAGTGCGTTGGATGGAGTGCTAGATTCGGTGTCAAAGGCCCTGGATAACAATCAGATTAATAACCACAAAAACAATAATTTTTGTTCAGTCATTTCAAACTCGTCATGACCCTATGTGGGTCCTGGTCTCCTACACCTGCCTGAAGCCCAAGCTATAGGTGACATAAAATGCAGACGACACATTCTCCCCATGCTTTTTGCCACTTCTCCCAGGAGTCTGCCCTGCTACTCTGCCTGCTTCCTACACTGAGCTGGAGTCATGGGAATTGGTGGAGAGGGAACTGACCTCATTTGGAGATCAAGAACCTCAGAGACATCAATTTCTCCTTCCTTTGAGTGATTCATCCTTACTCAAAAATGAGAGACTTTAAATGAGGAGACTTTATGGTGATTCTTCTGTCAATGGCCACTGCTGACAGAAACATGATTTTCTGTCCCCCTTCCCCCTCTGAAGGCTGGATAAGAGCAGGTGGAAATCTGTTACATGTATTTGGACACTTTACAACAGGAACATAGAAGACTAGAGCTAGAAGACGCCTCAGAGGCCTAGTCCAATGTCCTTCATTATATAAATATGGAAGCATTCCCACACAAGGGAAGTGACTTACCCAAAGTCATATAGATGGAAGGAAGGAAGGAAGGAAGGAAGGAAGGAAGGAAGGAAGGAAGGAAGGAAGGAAGGAAGGAAGGAAGGAAGGAAGCAGAAAAAACTAAGGGAGGGAGGGAAGAAGGAAGAAGGAAGGAAGGAAGGAAGGAAGGAAGGAAGGGAAGAAGGAAGAAAGAAAAAAGGAAGGGAGGGAGGGAAGGAGAGAGGGAAGGAAAAGGAAGGGAACAAGGAAGGAAAAAGGAAATAAGGAAAAAAGAAAAAAGGAAGGAAAGAGAGAAGGAAGAAGGAAGGAAGAAAAAAGAAAGGAAGGGAGAAAGGGAGGGAGGAAATTTTCTTTAAATGCCTACTATGTGATAGACACCGGGTTAAGCACTTTACAAATGTGACTTCATTTGAGCCTCACAACCACTCTGGGAGGTGGGTGCTATTAATACCTCCATTTTATAGTTGGGGAAACTGAGGCAAACAGATGTTAAGACTTATTCAGGATATACAATTAATATATGTCTGAAAAGAGATTCGAACTCATGTCCTCCTGACTTTGGACCCAGAATTCAATGTACTGCATCACTGAGCTGCTCTAAGAGGCAGAGCTTGGATTCAAACCTAAGTCTTCTCATTGCAAATCCAGGATCTGATCTCTTTTCCATACTGCTTCTCCACTCTAACATGATCTCTTGCTCGAAATTTACTCTGCCAGTAAATTAATAGAAGAACTGGGATTAAAATGTATGTATTCATTCATTAAATCATTTATTCACTTATTCATTAACTCATTCCTTTTATTCAGTAAGTATTACAATTGTGCTTAAAACTGGGGAGATACGGATGCATACTACAAAGATCCTCTGAAGGAACCCTTAATATGACATTAGAATGGAAGCTGAGGGGGTAAGGACAGATAGGTGTTTCAGGAGAAGTAAGGTAAAGTGCTATGAGATATCTGAGGAAGACATCTTCCTTCCACAGCACCACTCATTTGAAACCCTTTTCATGCATATTATCTCATTTTTGTGGCACACGGAAATACTTAAGCCCTCTTCCATTTCAGCAGAAAGGGCTATTCCTCCCTAGGTGGATGCTCTTACCAAATCCTCTGAGAGCCCCTACTGTCACTGACAAGCTGGAAACTGTGGAAAGGCTATTGTGAAGGAAAAATCAATGATTTTCCCCTCCTCATCATCATCAGGGAGGGAAGAAATATGTGTTATATGTGTGGAGGTCAGTAAATAAGGCAAATCATTGTGACTATCAGCTGGTCCCCAGGTTTCTTTCCTCCCTTCCAAATAGGGCCCGGCCTGTTTGAGCCTTGCTACCTACCTCTAGGGAGACAGGCGCATCCTGGCTGATTAGCAGCTGATAGGATTCCAGCTGGAGTAATTAATAAGATAAGGCCTAGTTGTTTCTGAGCAGCACATACATAGGTATGCCTTGTGACCAAGGCTTCTGTCTTTCCCAGGGTGCCTCAGGAAAATCAGTGTGAAGGAGAAGAGAGGAGAGGAGAGACTGAGTGTGTTTGATGCTTGTCACAAAATTCTTAGATTCCTAAAATGTCGGAACTCATAGAGACCTTGAAATATGGAATATTCAGGAGAGCTGGGAGGGACCTCAGTACCTAGAACATAGCCTATTAAATCTGGAGGAGACTTTAGAAGCTAGAACAAATCCTGTTCCGAATGTCCCTATTTCCACTGAGGACACCACCAGGATCCCAGGTGAGTGACCTTGGAGTCACCTTCATATCCTTACTCTGTCACCCCATATAGCCAATAAATTGTCTGTTTGTCCATTCTACCCTGGACACCTCTGATACCTGTTTTCTTTACTTTGTTCACATGCCCCACCATTCTAGCTCAAGCCCCAGTCCCCTCTGTAACCCATTCATCCCCCTAATTGCTGCCAAAAATGATTTTCTTAAAGCACTGATCTGTCTGCGTCATTCTCCTGCTCAATAAATTCCAATGGCTCCCTATTACCTCTAGGGCTATACACAAACTCTTTTATTTGGTATTTAAAGCCTTTCAGCATCCAGCTCCAACGCACCTTTCAGGTTTTATTAGATATGACTTCCTTTTATGCAGTCCAGCCTTATTGCCTCTCTGTGAACACAGTACTCCATTTTCTATCTCTTTACCTTTTAATAGGCTGTCTGCCATTCCTGGAATGATCTCCCTCCCATCTTGTATAATCCCTTTGTTGCCTTCAAAACTCAGCCCAAAGGCTGCCTTCTCCATGAAGCTTTTTGTGATCTAGCTCACCCCCACCTTCTCCTTTTAAAAAAAATTTACCTTTTACCATTTTTTAATATATTCACACATATGCATATTGTCTAACCAATAGAATGTCATTTTCTTGGGGTAGGAATTGTTTCATTTCTGCTTTTGCATATCTATGGACTAGCATAGGATTTAGCCCAAAGCGGATACTTAATAGATAATTGCTGATTGCTGGCACAGGGGATAGAGTATTGGACCTGGAATCAGGAAAACCTAATTTCAGATGCTGCGTCAGATACTTACTATCTATGTCACCCTGGACACTTCTATCTGCTTCAGTTTTCTCGACTCTAAAATGGGGGTAACAGTAGCATCTGTTTCCCCAGGGTTATTGTGAGGATTAAGTGAGGTAAGCTTAGCTCAGTGCCTTCTACATAATAAGTGCTTGTTTCCTTCCATTCTTTTTTTCCTCCTTCCTTCCTTCCTTCCTTCCATTCTTTTTTCCTTCCTTCCTTCCTTCCTTCCTTCCTTCCTTCCTTCCTTCCTTCCTTCCTTCCTTCCTTCCTTCCTTCCTTCCTTCCTTCCTTCCTTCCTTCCTCCCTTCTTCCCTTCCTTCCTTCCTTCCTTTTTTCCTTCCTTCAGAATGACATAAAATGTCAGAACTAGAGAGGACCTTAGAACATGGGAAAGAGAATAAGCATTTATATAGCACCTAGGATGTGCCAGGTAATATACTAAGCATTTTACAAATGTTATCACATTTGATCCTAACCACAGATCTTGGAGGTAAATGCTATTTTTACCCCCATTTTCCATATGAGGAAACTGAGGCAGACAGAAGTGAAGTGACTTGTCCAAGGTTACACAGCTAGTAAGTGTCTGAGGCTGGATTCAAACTCAGTTTTTGCTTATCCTGGGCCCAGAATCCACTGACAATTTGCTTTCTCAAAAAGGACATGGAAAGCCAAAGGTCAAAGGGAATTTAGAATATAAGATAGAATGTCAGTGCTAGAAGGGTCCCTTAAGGTGGCCTTAAAAAGTGGTAGGTCCTGCCCTCCTCCCCCTCATATTAGAGGGCTGAATATCATTTGTCATTTGATTCTTGTTCAGATACAGATAGGACCATGTGACCTCTGTGGATGTCTCCTGAGATTTCATAGGGAAAACAAAGGTGTTGTATCTGACTGCACTAATCAGTAAAGAAGTCCAGGAAGATATTGCATTTGAGCTGGGCCGTGAAGGATGGACAAGATTCTATAAAGTGGGATTCTAGAAATTGCTAATATTCTGAGAATTGAATAGTCAAAGATGTTTCGGTTGTTTTTTTTTTTTTTTTTTTCTGTCTCATCTTGCTCTGGAGAACAGGACTCTCACAAAGAATAGGGCAGCTGTTTTCCTATGAGAGGCAAACCACAAATGGGGCTTCCTCTCCCTTTGATGAAAAAAGGAACTCCCCAAGCAGCAAGAGACCCCTTGATTCCCTCCTAGTCTGACTTCTTTATGGCCCAGTTTCCTATTGCTTAGGAGAGGAGGAAAGCTTTCTCCTTAGAGGGAAAAAAGGTTCCCATATAAGTAAGTTCTTCTCCCAAAGAACCTATTTACCCAACCTTTTTCCCTCCTGCTTCCCTTCCCTACATCACCCTATTCTCCTGCTTATGTCCTTGAATATATGTCCCATCATTTCCTCTGTCCATAATTACCTCCCTCTTTACCTTCCAGGATAATACCAATCAGAGAAGTGTTTACTGTGCCAAACACTGTGCTAAATGCTGGAGATAGAAAGAAAAAGGAAAACCAAAACATTTGAGATAGATCTATGTCACATTATTTCTAGATATCTGGGCTCATTAACTTGGGATTGAAGTCAGCAAAGTACAACTGATCTGTAAAACTACGAAGGTATGTTAGAGCCAGGGGCTGATCTAAACAGTCTGGCGGGCTTGATTCTACTGTAAAATAACCCCCAGAATAGCCATGGATCCTCACATTACCAACCTGAAGACTTGGAAGAAGAGTGTGGCTAGCTCAGGGTGGCCAGCACCCACGGCTGAGGATTCAGCTTAGAATATGTGTGTCTGTTTGGGTATGGAGTAATTAGATTTGGAACCCTTTTTTGGAGGAGAAAATAGTAAGTTCGATGTTTTGTCTCTCCTCTCCCCAGACATGCCTGCCTGCCTGCCTACTGAGCTGAATTCTCCTATCTCCTAGGATGGGAATGCAGATTTTCCATCAAGGGAGGGAGGAAAGAGAGAAGAGGGCAGGCTGGCCCCTTCCAGGCCTTCATTATGCTGCTGTTTGCATGATTTTTCGAGGGCTTGCTGGGTTCATGAAAATTAATGCAATCGTGCCAGACTGTTTCTTCTGTGTCTGATGGGGCTTCGTGCAATCGGGAAGCAATGTCTGAGCCAGACGTTGGAGGAACCTTTCCAGAGCATGAGCTTTCCCGGCCGAGTGGGTGGGGACATGGGCATCCATGGCTGGGACTGTTCCAAGAGTTCCAGACATGTGCTCTGGGTGTAAGGCTAGGGAGGGTGGAGAGGGGGGCAGAGGAGGGCATCCCATATTCATAGGGACGCTGCCATCAGGCACAAGCCTCCACACATCATTTAATTTGAGGGAGCTTAGTTTAATGGTTAGTTCTCTTTGGCTAATGAGGTCAAGGTTCTTGTCTGGATCCTCCTGAAAGTCTCCCTCTGTTCCTTGGCCACAGATTTACTCCTCTATCAAGGACCAAGCCCTAATCCTTATTGCAGACTAGATCTCTCTCTCTCAGACTGACCCTTTCCCTTGATCTCAGACTGATCTTTGACCCAGGCTCTGGTCATAGACTCAATCCTAACCTTAGTCCTGAAAGGATCTCTAAACACAACCCCCAAATGAGCCTCGATCCTGCAAAGTCATCCCCAAACATTCAGGGTAGGAATCTGGATCATTCCCTATACCTTCACCCACTGATAACCACACCATTCAGAGCCCAGGCAAATGGAGGCACCCGTGGTTTGACACAGTGAGTTTGAAAGCTGTATGGCAGAGAAATTTCCAGCTATCTCTGAGAATATGTCTTGACCCTCCTTTCAGCCCCTGGATATTCATAAGTTTAAGCAAGGAAAACGCTCTCCTTTGGAGGGGCCAGCCCGGGGACTTAGACTTTCCGCCTCAGTCTGTTCCTTGACCCTGAGAAAGGAGCCCTAGGACAAAGGTACCCTCTCAGAAAGGAGTGACCACTTGACCATGTGACCATGTCTCCTTGAGGAAGATCTAGCCCCAACCCCATGGTTGTTTGCAGCCTCTGAGAAGCTTTGACATAATATTCCTCTTGCCAGCGACCTTCTAGATTAGGGCTGTGGGCTCTCAGGAGTGGGGAAGGCTCTTGGGAGGATAGGACTAAAGATGCAGGGAGGGGAGTTTATTATACATGTAGATTATACCACTAGAACCAAAAATAGCTTTTCTTTTTTCATGTAAAGGAAATCTGTTTGGATAATAGTATGTGTGTGAGAAGGGGGAGGGGAATGCTTGCCTCAAAAAATGAATCAAATGATTGGAGAGCTTTTTCTTCCTCTGTAGCTGTTAGACAGCTCCCACCCTGGCCGGCTTGCCCCAGGTGCCCAGTCATGGGCAGGCCCTGGCTTCCAGCCTGACCCCAACAAAGGCTGTAGCAGGCTTTCCAGACCGCCTCACCAGGGTCACACCTCCAAATTCCCATCCATTCTGGGTTTTTGTTTCTACCCCGCCCAATGCCTTCTATTATTCTCTGCTCAGTTTGATGATGGAGTCCAGGAAAGGTGAAGAAATAATGATAATCACAATGATAATCATAATCAGAGTAAAATAATAACAGTACCAATGCAGAGTCCTTCATTGAAAATAACACATTGAATATTGCTTTAAGGTTTTCAAATGCTTTCTTCATAACAACCCAATGAATTAGGGAGTACAAGTCATTTTGTCATTTATAGATCAAGAAACTGAGATATAGTGATGACATTAAAGAAAAATGAAAGTCTGGAATTGTGATTTCAGTGAAAGAAGGAGCTTCCTGATGAGAAAAGTCCCTCCACCAGTGCAGATCCAGAGCTCTCTGATTGATGGTGTTAAAGAGTTGCCTCAGCAACGGAGGGGTTGGCTTGTCAAGCATCACGTGTTGAACCCAAGTAACGTCGGTTCCAGAGCCAGCTCCTTAAGTCACTCCATGAGTGGTCTCCCCCAGTGGACGTGAGGGATGTAGGTCAATCAGGATGGGGAATATTAAGATGAGCCCTTAATTAGGAGTTAGAAACTAACAGCCCCATTGACAAGGGAGTTACTATGTGGGGATTAGATGGAACTAGATGATCTCTAAGGTAGCCATAATAACAAACATTCAGGTTCCCTAAGTCCCAGCCTAGAACATTTTTCCTCAAGGGCACTGTCCTTCCAATGACACACAGAGAAGACATAGGGAGGGAGCGGCCCCAGGGTGGAGTATTCATTGGATTCTCTGGCATTTGGCACTCCCCAGCTGCCCTAGTGACAGGCCCGAGAAGGCGAGAAGCACCAGCAATGAATCTCCCACCATCCATCACACTGGGGCGCAGAAGGGTTTATAACGATCAATAAAACAAACAATTATCCTGTCATTACCCAATACGCCATCCTGATAGCCTCGGGCGCCAGCCGGCAATGGGGAAGTAATTACGGCACTCGTAGCCCAGGAGGGGCTGGCACCTCTTCGGAGACTCCCACACCACACGAGGCTGGCCCATGGGGGCAAGAGTTGGGGCAGCCAGCCCAAGACCCTTCCAGCTCTCTTGCACTATGGGATCCTCTTTAGTGGAGATGTCTCACATGAAGGTGGATGGCTAACTGTGGGGAAACTAGATAGGTCCTGAGTAGATTTTGAAAGCTAGAAGGGGGCTTAGAGGCCATCAAGTCTTACAGATGAGTAAACTGAGTCTGAAGGAGGTTAAGTGAATTATCTAGAAACCCACAGCTACTAAGTCTCGAGGGAAGAATGGAGGCAGGTGTTTCCCACACCGAGTCCACCTAAGTGGACATCATGATGTCATGGATAGAAGAACTACAGGATTGGAATCCTTAGCATTTTCATGGATAAAATGGGACATTTGCTTAGTTGACACCTAAGGTGCTTTCCTGCTTGAAATCTCTCCATCATGTGACTATGGAAGATTGCTCTGGTGGCTAAGCCCAGCATTTTGGAAGCAGCACAGTAGCCTGAGAACCATGTTGCCATTGGATGACAGCTCTTTTCTTTTCTGATTAGTTCTGGAGGGCTTCCCAGAGTGGCTGAGGCAGCTCTGGACCTGCTGCTAGGGGTGAAGGAGTCAATGGTATGCGCTGGAATTTATACAGAATCTTAAAGTTTGGGAAGTGTCTTAAAGCATTTGGTTGTCACACCAACCCTGAGTTAGGCAATAGAGGTATAAAAATACCCATGCTACAAATGAGAAAACTGAGGTCTAGACTGACTTAGCCATGGTCACACAGCTAGCATCAGAAGTGGGATTTGAATTCGGGGTTTCTTAATTTCAATTCTCTATCCACCACATCACCCTAATGTATCTAGTGTCATAAAAAGAACCTTTGGACTGGAATCAAGAAAGATGGACCCAGTTTTACTTACTAGCTGCGTGACCCTGACCAAGTCACTTAGCCCAGTTTGCCTCAGTTTCCTCTCTGTAAAATGAGCTGAAGAAGGAAGTGGGGAAACCACTGCAGTACCTTTGTCAAGAAAACCCCAAAATCAATTCACTAAGAGTTGGACGTGATTGGAAATGACTGAACAAGGACCCTAGTTCTACCACTAACCCTGACTCGCTGTGAGACCATGTACAAGTTCTTTCTTCCTCTGAGTCTGTTTTCTTACCTATACAAGGAAAAGTATGGGTTAGATTACTTCTGAGATCCCTTGAATCTCTGACTGTCTAGGGTTCTAGGTTGCATTTGTACCCGGAGGATCAGTAGTTCAGGTTGCGGGTCACTGGTCCAGATCACAAGGGATAAACGTTATGGTCCGCAGACCTGGGTCTGTCTGTGATCTGGAATTAGACCAGAGGGCAAGGAAGCAAGGAGAAGGAATAATACAATATTCCTTCCTTACTCCGTGGAGCCACAAACAGAGATCCTTGGGACAAAGGACTGCACTAATTGATGAGAATTGCTTTTCACATTTTACAAAAGAGGAAACTGAGTCTTAAATAATACATCTTATAAATGTTAGGATTAGCACCCAGATCTCTTGACTATGAGTCACAGGCTCTTTATTTTCTTAATAACACTAGGCTGCCTTCCCTGTGTATCTTTGTTGTGTCTTGTTTGATTCGAAGGACTTTCTGGAGAATCACTTTCATTGCTGAGATGGAGAGCCCAGAGAATCAAATCTGTAACCCTCTGCCTCATTCATGCTGCTACCCTCCAGGAGCTGGGCAGAGGTCCCTCTCACCAGCGATGAACAGAGCACAGGAATGATGGCATTCACAGGAGCCAAGGCCTTCATTTCTGAAATCAATTTATCAATCAACAAGCATTTGTTAAGTGGCTAGGAAAGTATCATCTAGGGGTTTGTTTGTAGTCTGAAATATTTTGCAGCTACCACAGAGAGGCAAGAAGGTACCCTGCCTTACAATAAAATCTGATGGTGACAATGCTATGCTCCCCTCCTCTTCCTGCCTTTTTACTCCCCTCTCCTTTTCTCTTTCTCTCTTTCCACCTCTCTCCTTCCCTCCTTCTCCTTTTCCTCTCTTCTCCTTCCTTTTCCTTCCCTCTTCTCCCAAACTCTCTTCTCTTCTTTTTCCTTCCCATTCCCTCTCTCCTTTCTTCTTTCCTTTCCTCCTAAATTTTCTCCTTTCTTCTTCCTCTCCTCTTCTTCTTTCCCCCTCCCCTCTCCTCTTTTCTCTCTCCTCTCTTCTCCCTTCTCCTCTCTTCCTCTCTCTTAACCTCTCTTCTCAAATTCTCTTCTTTCTTTTTCCTCCCCTTTCCTCTCTTTCTCTTCCCCTTTTTTCTTCTTTCCTCTCCTCCCAAATTCTCCCTTTTTCATCCTTCTCTCCACCTCCTTTTCCCCTCCCTTCTTCTTCTTTCTCTCTTCCTTCTCTCTTTTTCTCTCTTTTCCCCTAACGTCTCCTCCCAAACTCCCTTCTTTCCTTTTTCCTTCCCTTTCCTCTTTCCTTTTCTTTCCCCTCCTCTCCTCTCCCCTCTCCTTCCCTTTCCTCCCAAATTCTTCCCTTTCTTCCTCCTCTCTGCCTCCTCTTTACCTTTCTTTCCCCTTCTTTCTCTCTTCCCTTTTCTTTCTTTTCCTCTTCTCCTCTCCCCTACCTCTCCTTTCAAACTCTACTATTCTCTCTTCTCTCCCTTTCCGTCTATTCTCCAGTCATGCAAAAGGAGCAAAAGAGGGATATTGAGGAGAGAAGAAAAGCTGGCGTGGGGGCGGGGGAGTAGGGGCAGAGAATGCAATCATGAACAACAAATTAATAACCCTCCTCTGCCTGCCTATCGTACCTCTCTCATCTTGGGATCCCAAAGCACTTGACCAAAATAATTATTTGTCACAACAGCCCTGTGAGCTGAGTGTTATCTCTGCTACCCAGGCAGAGAAACTGAGGGAAAGGAAGGTAGTCAAGACTGGAGCCCTGGATACCCACACCCCTTCCACTGCTGTAGTGAGGCCTTGGCCTTTGGTCCCTGCCTGACCTAGACCTCTGGGACCTGCCAGATCACGGGGACCGGAGAAATGGGCTTTATACCTCCAGGCCCCTCCCAGCTGCCCATCAGCCCCCTGGCAAGGTTCTTTGAAGCCTACAGGGACACAAGCTCCCCCACCCCACTCTGGCTCTTGCTGGCTCACCCACCGTTTGACTGATCTTTCCTCTAGCGTCTCCAGCCCCATGGGAGGGGAAATCTCTCTCCATCAGTCGCAAAGGAGCAAAGCAAGGAGTGATTTATTATTCTGTTCCATTATGCCTGTTTCCAGAGAAACTAATTATTCTGCATTGTTGTATTAGATACTTTAGGAAAGATTACATTTTCTTACTTTTGGCTGATAAAAAAATTAAATCCATCAGTTTTCCTAAACACATTAGGGCTAAGACAGAATTGCTGGTTCTAATTATTAATCAGTCGGATTTGAGGACGCAAAGCATTTGACTTAAGCTCGATATATTCACGAACAATGTCCCAGGATCGCATTTTGTACTGAAACAATTTTTCAATTTATTAAAAAGTCATTAAGAGGGAGGAAATTGGAGTCAAGGTCACCTGATTCTGGGGAAGGAATTTGGGGAAAGAGGAAAAGGGACAAGTAGAACTCCGTGTTTTCCCCTGTTTCCAATAAGCTTACTTTCCTCTGAGTTCAAAAAGCAGACTCTTCATACTAAGGAGAAAAGAGAAGCTTATGACTAGAGTAAACAGACCATCCTGAGCTTCAGCCTTGAAACTCTTCACGTGGGTTACAAGTCCCTGATCCAGCCCCTGTAGGAGAGAGAAGAAATCATCATTTCATCATCATCACCATCAAACTTGTCACCACCATCAATATTATCATCTCCATGACTACCACTGATGTCACCAGCACCATTATCATTGATGTCACCATCACCAGCACTGCCATCAGACTTGGAATGATTGCCCTGGCTGAGGCTATGGCGTCTTGACTGGGGATTCAGCCAGTGCAAACACACATGCCCCATTATATCCAGCCAGTCCCAGACCTCAGACAATGCTCCGAATCCCATCCGATCATCCAACCCAGCCATTTCCTCATCATCCACCCTGCATATGCCCCTTACTCCCACATATCTTCATTCCATGTTTTCTTCATCTTGCTCTTAGAACAGTAATCAGACCAATACTTATATAAGTGTGTGTGTGTGTGTGTGTGTGTGTGTGTGTGTGTGTGTGTGTAGGAGATGGGCTGTGAAGAATCAGTTGGGACACACACACACACACACACACACACACACACACACACACACAAGTGATTCCTCCTCATCAGCTGATGAAACCATAGAAAGAGGAGATAACAGAGGCAAGACTTAAATGTGCTAAACAAAGTGAAAAGAGCTATCTACATTCTGTTACTCCTTTACAAAGAGTAAAGGAGTTCTCCCTGAAGCAACTCAAAGAGCGACTTTCTACTGGCTGGCCAAAGATCAGCCATACCTCTGGTAGTCTGTTTCAAAAACCTCCTACACTTTGGGGAAGTAGTTGAGGCAAAGCAGCTTCAATGTACGTGAGCCTTGGTAGCCTAGAAAAGAGCCAACTCTGGGGAAGGAACTCAATTCTTAAGAGGGGATCCTTTTTTAGCCTTTGTCCTTGAACTTCTATCAGAGAGCAGCAAAGATGGTGAAAAGTATTATTGCACCCTCCTTCACTTTGATATCTCAAATGGAGTCATTCCCAGTAGACAGCAGAAACAGTCAGTGGAGGCAGCTTAAAGGAAAGCAGCCCCTTGAAGCAGAGGAGACCCAGCTATAAATTCTGGAAAACATTAACTCTGACAGCCAGGAGTTGAGCTAGAGAGGAAAGCAATCCCGGGAAGCACAGCTGAATAACCTTATTGGTAGAGACATTGTGCCAATGAGGGAGCATCAGGAGGACCCCAGAAGAGAAGAGAGGATGTCAGGGGGGGTCCCACAGTGTCAGAAGCAGGAGTTATTTTTCCTGCATTTTTTCTCTATCTAGCTCACTGCCAGTGTGCCCCATGTATGTGCCTACTTCTCTCATGATGTGCCTTTGAGGAAGACTGTACCCTAGCTTTGTGGGAGTGAGAAAGATGTATTTCAGCTATCATTCCGGTAATACCCGATCAGTAGATACCTTTGCCTTGAGCTAATTGTGCTTGTTGGCTGAGAAAGTGAGGATACTGGCTGGAGGTGGGGTGGGATTTATGAGCTATACAGATTTAGAGCGTGGACCCACATAGTATATTTTGAACTTTGGGGTAGTCATCTCTCAGGTAACTCAACTTGTGAATGGAATTTGGGGCACAGACTTAGAAAGGATGCTATCCACTTCAGATCATTGGATCATAGAGCTGGAAATGGAGGGACCTCAGGGAGCACATAATCCACACCTATCCTTTTGGAGATGAGAAGCTGAAGTTGAGGGAGGTTATGGCTTGCCTGAGGTTGCAAAGAGGAATCAGAAGAGGTGGGATTGGAACCCAAGCCTTTTGGATCCAGACCCAGTAAGCTTTCCTCTGAATCATGCTTCCTCATCTAGGAGATCAAAGAAGTGGGTGATCACTAGATGACCTTTAAGGTCCCACCTTTCAGGTATTGATTCTTTACCCCTGTAAATAAAGTCTTATTGGAGGCAGAGCAAGAATAATTATCCCTATTTAACAGATGAAGAAACTAAGCTTCAGAGAGACCTTGAATTTATTTTCCTCCCCTTAATGATTTTTTAATAAGTTGAAATTTCCTTTTCAGTACAAAATTCGATCCTGGAATGTTGTTCATGAGCATACTGAGTTTAAGTCAAGCCTAAGCCTATACAGCAAGTTAGTGGAAGAACCAAGACTAGAACAACATTTTCCTGGCTCTAAGGCTTCTCTATCTGGCACTGGGAATTGTGCCTTCCATCTGACCTGAGGAGAACTGAGCATCCTATCATCAGTCACTGTGTTCCTTTGGTAAGAATTTTCTAGAGTTGTACAATTTGGAATGTTAGAGTTGGAAACTGTCTTATTGATAGGGAACCTGATAGAGAGGAGAGATAGAGAGACAGAGACAGAGACACAGAGAACTTATTTCCATTCTATAGATGGAAAATAGCCACTGGTCTAAGTTTTTGTTGTCTTGAGGCTGGGCTGGAAGGATCTAGGTGGAATCTATGAATAGCTAAACTTTTCCTGGAAGAAGTATAGCCCTCCTCACCCTGCATGCACACCCACAGCCAGATCCCTACCTTACCTCATCCCCCAAAGCTTCTACCTTTCACCCCTTCCTCATTTCACCAGGAACACAGTGCTGGAAACCTTGGAACCTGGGGAGAGCTCCATTTGAATCTTCCCTTTACTGATTGTGTGAGCATGGACCAATCAATGAATCTCTCTAAGCTTCACTTTACTCATCTGTAAATTGGGGGGAATAAAACTTGAACTATTCCTTCAAAGGTTTTCATAAGAAGCAAATGAGTTAATCTATGTTAAACCCCTTCCAAAAGAAGCATATTCATACAGCTATTATCAGGAGCAATTTCCACACCTAATCAGACTCCAAATCCAAAGTAGAATAGTCATAGGTGTAGACTGCATCCGTAGCTCTGTGTGCCTTCAGTGAGAAGACGAGAAGCCCACTTTCCCAATTTTTAAACTCTTCTGTAGGAAGAAATCATCCAGCAAACACCCTACCAGATTTCTTACTACCTTTGTCTCTGTGACAGAGACAAAAAAGCCATGTCAGGCACTAGAGAGACACATTTCCCAGCTTGGCATCTCTTTTCCTATCATCAGCTTCTGAGGCTTCCATCTCTTCCCTTCTTCTTACCTGTCGCCTATATTTAGAAACATTGCTGTCACAATCCATTTTTTCTCTGAAAAACCTACCAATGAGGCAGGGGTTGCAAGGGGGCCATTGGACTCTGGATGTCTTGAAAGAGAGAGAAGGCTAGAAGCAGAGACAGCTGCCACAGGAGCCCTCTGCCCCTCAATTCCCTGTCCTCCCTGTTCTTCCTACTCTGAGATTCCCTAAGTGGCTCTCAGCCAGTGACACTCAGAGATAAAAATCATGTTGAGTTTTTTTTTGGTGTGCTTTTTTTTTCTTCTGAGAAGTGCTGCTAATAACCTCTAGGAGGGTTACAGCTGAAATGCTGCTAAAGATGCCATTCATTTTCTGCTGCAACTGCTCATTCTTTCTACTCCCTTTCTTTTTCAGGAAAGCTGGAAATTAGACACATTTTTTCATGTGTGTGAGTGTGTTTTTCTAAAACCAAGACGTATACCCTCAGCTTATCCCAAGACTTGGGTCCTGATCAGCGGAAGGTACAGCATCACACAGCCTCCTTCACTTGTCCTCCTGCTTAAACTCCTTAGAAATAAATGAGTTCTCTCCTAGGACCGAGAAAAAGGACACAAGGAGTTCTTCATTGCCCACATTTATTCGCATAGTACTTTGCCTGGATCTCACCTTGGCCCCAATCATAGTCTATCTCAAATCACACTGATCACACAGAAAATGAGAGCTGAAAGGACCATTAGAGGACATCTAGTTCAATCCTCTCATTTTACAGATGGAGAAACTGAGGATCAGAGAAATTAAATGATTTAGCAAGGCAGTATAGTGGCGAGACAGTCCAGATGATCATAGGTCCATTGAATCTTCCCATTACCTTTCTTTCTACTTTCTCCCCACAATAAACTGTAAGCTTTAGATGGCAAGGATCGTTTTGTTTTTGTCCTTGTTATTCCCCTATCCTAATACATTGCACTGCACAAAGGAGGAACTTAATGTTTGTTGGCTTGAATGTCCCACTTGCATGAAACATTTCTTTCCTCATTTGATACAATTTAAGTTATCCACCACATTCTTCCTAAATCACAATGTAACAAATTTAAGCAAGGCTATCAATCTATACTGATCATCAACAATTGGGATCTCAAGGCACATGGCTTTCAATCAGTAGGAACTACTGTAGAGTCACACTCTCCTTCCCTCTCCCCATCCTGTCATTGTTCTAGCCCCAGAGTCTTAACTATAAATATGATTTATTCAGTCTTTGCCTCAAGATTCACCTACTTGGTCATACCCCTTCCTTGATTCTCCTTTCTATTCCTTTGTCTGATTTCATCCAAAGTCAATAAACATACTGTTTAATTAGAAATGTAAATGCAGAGAAGGAGCAGAAACATTATTTATATGTTTCATATACTGTATATTCCATTTAGTTCCCAGATCCAACCCAATTCAAGTAGTAGCCCCTTTAGGTTGGTCTTGTCTTTCTTTTATTTAGTTTCCTAGCTACAGAAATAGAAGAGACAGTTAATCTAGAAGTTTTGTCTGTCAGACCATCTTTTATCTTCAAAGTCTGTACATTCAGCAATATCCAATCAATCAGGTATCTGAGGTCAATCCCTCTCTGTCCCTTACCTGCTTCAGCCTAGGAAACCAAAAGGGATATTAAAGTCATAACCGAATGCCAGAGCACTAGCAAAGAGGCCAGAATGTCCTTATTTCAATAATATAGAAGTTATATATGGTAAGTTCTTCTTTGGTCCCTCTTGTGTCTTTTTAAGAAGATAATAATCTTGTGGTATTAGCTTTTTAATAAGGTTTGACTTTACCTAGTCCTGGGTATTCCCCTAGCCTATATTAAGGATGATTTATAACTAGTTCATATATCTAGATATAGACCCTGGACTTGGATTTTAAAAGAGAGGGTGGAGAGAGATGGATCCAATGAAAGAACTAGAGAAAAGAAAGGCTACGTAAATGCTTTGTCTATTTCCTGGAGATAAGATCTGTGTGTCTATTAACCCCTCCAAAGAACCCAAACACCAGGGAATCGCATTGTCACCAAGAAAGAAGGAACCATATAACTCCAGAGATGGCAGCGGATTGATACAATTATTGATGGGTTATGGGTGTTACAGTACCAAACAAGAAGGTATGTTATTCAAGCTGTCTGACACAATGAGACAATGGTAGCCCTTTAAAAAGTAGAGGAACTTCTGAATGATCCTGAGTTCATGGAATAAGTCTCTTTGGTCAAAGGTACTAGGATAAAGGATCCAAGGGGAAAGAACAATATGAGGAACTGGATATAAAGTCAAAGGTGATAGGACAAAGGGAACAAAGGTCTCAAGGGGAAAGGATGGTATACGTGGAGCTATACTGTGGAACTGGTTAGTCCAAGGCTCAAAGTAAGCCCAAAGAGAGAACAATGGAGATAGAGGGATTGGAGGTCATGAAGACAAAGAATAGGTTTAGGAGGAGGAGTGAGTTTTGCTCAGAGAGAGGAATTTCAGCTTTCTGGATCACAGAGGTAGAACAGTTATGGATAATGGTGAGAGCAAGATCATGGCCATCCATATGGGTGGCTGAAGCTTTAGGTCATGAGAATTTATAAGGCTGACGAAGTGGGAGGTCTAGGTGCTTGAGTGATGGGAGCCTTGGCTCCATTACCCACTGGGTATATGATCTACAAGTCCCGTTCCTTCTTTGGGCCCCAATGAGACTCTATCTATTTAATGAAGTGACTTATTCAATGGCAAAATGCTAGTAGATTCTGACCTTCTATGAGTGTTTGAGTGTGTTTGAGTTGAGGTTGGAAGGATGGGGGCTGAGTATGTTTGGGAATACGAGAGTCGCCAGATGGGAGCTTGTACAACTGGACATGGTATTTATACCAGCATTGGGATCTCTTGCAGACATACATCCTGAAAAGGCAGGACACAGATGGTTCTGTGGCTCAGACTATGAATTATAGAAGCCAAAGGAATGTCAGGAATGGATCTCCGTCCTTCTCCCATAATGTATGGCTGGCAGGAGGAGGGGAAATCTTCATATGAATTCATCATCACCATCATGCAGATGAACCTTCATTGAGGCCCAGAGAAGGAAAGGAACTCATCCTCAATTACACGGATTGTAGATGGCAAAACCAAAATTAAAAGCCAGGGCCTCTGACTACAGATTCAGCACTCTTTCCACTAACCACTGCTTTGGATAAAACAGGTAACTTAAGAGCAGACACAACATATGATGCAGCACAAGTCCCAGTCAACATTGACTTGAGTTTCTCCAGCACCAGTTTTGTCCATCTATTGGAGGAAGCCTGGGTGGACAAAGTGGTTTGTTTCAATCAGGGTCATAATAATAACCTTTAAATAGTCCCTTCTATGTGTCAAGCACTATGCAAAATGCTTTACAAATATTTCTTCATTTGGTCTTTATAATAACCTGGGGAGAGAGGTACTGTTTTTAATCCCCATTTTACAGGTGAGAAGATTGAGGCAAAGTAAAATTAAGTGACTTGCTCTGAGTCGCATAGCTAGTAAGTACCTGAAGCCAGATCTGAGTTCAGATCTTGTTGATACCAGGCTCTGTGAACTGTATCCACTGGACTGCCTAGTTACCTCATCTCTATCTATGCCTTGGTTGGGCAGTTGGGAGAAGAGGGTCCATGGATCTTCTGATGTGAAGGCTGCCATGGGTGTCAGTTTTCTTAGGGGAGATTTTCAGTCAGTCAGAAAACTATAGTGTTTATTAAGCATTTATTATGTTCCAGGCTCTTTACTGAGCCCCAAGATCCAAGGAAAGGCAAACATGACCTTTGCCTTCAAGGAGCTTACATTCTGATGGAAGATACAACATATGAAAAAACTAGATAGGCAAGATATATACAGAAGAGATTACAGGTAATCTCAGAGGAGAGGCTTAAGTAGTTGGGGGTACTGAGACCAATGACCAATGAGGTCCAAAGACCTTTTCCAGACCCAATTTGCTCAATCTTAGGAGAGTTAATTGAGAAATCTGCCTAATGGCTCTGGGGGGGGGCAGTTACCTCAGTCACACAAGCCATAGGGATGGATGCTGAACCTGGGATACTTTTCTGCCTCTGTCTGTCACCAGCCAGTCAGCTTCTTACTGCTGATGCTCCTTCTCTCAGCCTCTCACCTGGAGGCAGGTAAAATTGTGTGCTCAGCCAAGGACTCAATTTTCCTGGGAATTTATGGCTAGTTTATAATCTTTCTGTGAATTGCCTGGGGAAGGAGGAAGGAGAGAGGCCACATTTCAGTCCTCAGCTTTAAAAGAGAAGAAAAGATAACTCAGCCCCCTCCTTCCCCAATTCCCACCCACCCCCACTCTGGGAAAATAATATAGAAAAACCATCCTAAACAATTACCCAGCTCTTCTCCTCCCCTCCTCCCAAGGCTTGTCAGCTTCTCAGCCGGGAGGTGCTGGAGCCAGCCAGAGCCAGAGAGGGGAGCAGAGTGGTGGGAATGAGGGAGGGGGATTGAAGCCATTTAAGCTGTCACGGGCCCCATCAGTGGATTTAAGTCCCTGACATAGAATAACAACCCCATAGATTACACATCAGAAACAACAGCTGCTGAGGGGGGAGGAGGAGAAACACAGGAGAAAAGAAAGCAGATTCCTCACCAGCCTTGCCCTTCCTTCTGCATTCCCTGCCTTTGCAGGGGCTGGACTGCTCCCCCCACACTGGCCTTGGACTGTCTCCGTGGCCATCTGCCCCAGGACCCAGTCTGTAGGGCTCCATACTGATCTTCCTCAACTATGCATTTCCTAGTATAGGAGGTCATATATGTCAGAGGTCTTATACTCCGACCCCCCTTTATTTTACAGATGAGGCAGCTAAGGTCCCCCAGAGTGAAACTATTTGCCAAGGTCACATCAGTAATAAGTGACAGGACTGGGATACAAATTCAGACCTTATGACTTCAAGTGAATCACTCTGTGCCACATCTTGTTTTAGATTCACATGGAAAGAGAGCTGGATAAGGAGTCGTGGATTCAAATCCCGACTTTAACACTTTCTAGCTATGTCAATTGTACTTGCCTCAGATCCTTAACCTAAAAATGGGCATAATAACTATTGTATTCCCTGATACATAGACTCATCATGAAGAAAGCAAACTTTCAAGGGCTCTAGAACTAGAAGTTGTCTTTATCATTGTTTCCCTCTCCCCCTCAAGAATCTTCATTGGCGGCTCCCCACTGCCCAAAAGGTAAAGGCCAAATGCCTTATCCTGGCATTCCTTGATGTGGTCCAAACCTTCCTACCCAAGATAGTTCCCCATGGGTCCCAAAGCAAAGCCAGCTGGAGGTACCCTATGCTCAGGGAAGAAGGATGGCATGGAAGGTAGGACAGTCGGGTTCCTGCAGAGCTTGGGTGCCCTGACAAGGAGCCAGGCTCCTCCTGCTCACAGGAGCTCTGCCATTGTCTTTGATTACACAGTATTAGCAGTAAATTATAGCCTTTGGAAGCCGCATGTAAAAATAAAATAAAAAAAGTGTCAAAAGACAGAGAAAATATTGATTCTGGAGGGAGCGGAAACGATGGTTTGGTTAAATTAGAACTTTGGGGAGGAGGGAAAAGGAGACAGATAAAATAATGGGCATTCACGCAGCGTTGGCAGGGATGCTGCCCCCCAGAACTGAGGAGGGAGGGCTTGGCAGGAGGAGGCACTCACTCCATCACTCCGTCAGTTAACAAACATTCATGGAGTCCCACTCAGAGCCCAACCCCCAGTCACATGGGGGAAAAAGCTGAGCTCAAGAGACCTGGACTCAGCCCCCCAGGAGTTCACCATTTTCGGGAAGAGCAGTCTCAACCATAGGAAAAGAGAATTACAAAATGCAAGGCAGTTGGTGTGAAGTGTCTTGTACAGACAATTAAGCCCAGTAGGAGTTCAGAGGAGACTGAGACTGGTGTGCTTTGGAAATTCATTCAACAAACTTTTTATAAAGTATTTCTTCTGTGCTCTTAAAAATAACAATAATGATAATGATAATAGTAACATTAACAAAAATATTAGCATTTGTATTTATATATTTAAGGTTTGTGGAGAACTTTGAAATAATTCCATAAATAATATAATATGAGATAGCAAGACATAAATATAAAACATAAATAGAATAAAAGTAACAAATAATAGCATAAGGTAATGTAGTATAGTAGAACATGACCTGATCTGACATAGCACAACAATGTAAAATAATATAATGTTATAGATAGGTATATATTACATATAATATATGTTGCATCTGTGTATACATATAACATATGTGGAATAAATATAAATGTTATCTAATTTGATTCTTATGCAGCCCTGAAATGTAAGGCCTATTATTATCCCTATTTCACAGATGGGGAAACTGGGGCAGGCAGAGGATAAGTGACTTGTTCAGAATCACACATTGATGAGTTTCTGACACAGGATTTGAACTCAGGTGTTCCTGAGCTGAAGCCAGGTTCTTGATCCACTGCGCCATTTGCAATGATTAGGTTCATACAAAATACAGAGTAAATGGAAAGTCATCTCAGAACAAAACAATCCAGTCTGACTGGAGTAGAAGGTTTCTATAGGTGTGGGCTAGGAAAATAGGCTTTGAATGCAGGGCTGATGCACTTAGTCTGACGGGGATAATGATGGCTGGGAAACAGACAGAGAAGGGGGTTATCTGTCTGTATTCTAGCCTCTTCGGGAAGCTTCAACTCGCTCACAATTCCGACCCAGTTGGGACTGCTGCTCTAAACCCTGGGTTCCTCAGATGGATTTGAACTGGGTGGGGTGGGGGAAGGGAGAAGGGAAGGAAAATCTCAATTCTTTGGAGAGAGAGCAGCCAGTTCAGATTGGGGAGAAGGGCAGAGCAGTCAAAAGATGGGAGAGAGAGGAGCATGGGTGGAATGAACAGGGTATCTGTGAGATCTACAAGGAAGACAGAACTTGGTCATGATGGAACAATCCCAGAACTGGGGTGGAAACTTGAATCCGTTCTCTGAGAGTAGAAGGAAAGACTAACATCCTGAAGGGTTTAGACCCTCAACTGCAGCCTGGCTCTGGCACATTGAGTGGGAGCTGTGTCCTCCTTACACCCACCAAAAAGAGGATTGGGGGGGTAGGATGGGAGATGCTGGCAATGATTCTTCTCCTTTGTGGGTTGAGACGCGGCAGTCATTTTGTGAATGAGCTGGGAGAACATGGACTATGCTGTTCCATTCTTTGTACTTAGGATCCTTGTCAATTTAAGTTAAGTGCTTTTTGTTTTAAGATTCTAGCATCTTTTGTATGGTCTGATATAGAGATATATTAGTAGAGGCTCAGAACAGGTTTTGAATTTTTGATGATCTAAAAAGCTGTGAAAGAATGATGGATTCAAGAGTAGGGTGGGTGCCTGAGGAGCCAGAGCTAGAGAAGAAGAACTAATGCTATATAGCGCATTAAGTTATTGCCATTACAGTACTTCTACCACCTCTGATGGCATGGAAGTGACCCTGGGCTGGGAAGACTCTGGCAGCTGAGCAGTAGCTCTGGTTGATTCTACCAAGCTGGAAAGGTTTCAAATAGGAGCCAGCGATGGATTGTATATCTATTTTCTGACTTGTCTGGCTAAGTTAAAAGAATCTCATCACCAGAAGAATGGCCACCAGGGAATGAGTTTGTTTTGGGTTGTTTTTTTTTTCAGTGACAGTTACTTGGCACACCAGAGAAAGCTAAATTTGGAGTCAAAGGATTTGTGTTCCAATCCCAGTTCTGACATTTATTACCATGTGACCTTGGGCAAGTGATTATTCTTTCTGGGTCTGTTTTTAACATCAGTAAAAATGAAAAGACAGGACCATATGACCTATGATTCTATGAAGCTGTAGGGGCCAAAGGAATGGACCAGATGACTCAAATCTATGACCTTATGAACCTGTAAGGATGCCAAAGGCCTTGCAGCTCTAAATCTAAGAATTTATGAAATTCCTGAGGCATGAAAGTGTATGTTTACAGAAAAAATAGAGAGGCAATGTTAGGGTTGATATAAGGAAAAAACTTAGAACTGCCTCAAAACTAGTAGAATGACTTACTTTGGGAGATAGCTGTTTCCCTCCTCATTGAAAGTTTTTTTTAAGCAACCACTATAGACCAGCTTCTTAAACTGTGGATCATGACCCCCTATGGGGTCTCATAACGGAATGCAGGGTTGTGAAATTATGATTTATTATCAGCAACTGCTTGATTTATATGCCTATTTTATGTACCTCTCTACCTGGGATCACGTAAAAATTTCTCAGGTGAAAAAGGATCACAAGTGGAAAAAAATTTAAGGAACCCTGTGCGATAGGACTACCTGTAGGTAGTGTTATAGGGGAAATATGTATCTGACGTAGGTTAGACTAGATGCTTCTGAGAGCTTTTTCAAATCTGAGATTCTGAGAGGGGACATCGCACAGAGGAAATAGTAGATCCTTGAAGAAAGTTTGCCTTGCAGAGCGCTTTCCTCAAAATCGCCTCCTTTCATAGATAGTATGGATATGGTTATCTTCATTTTTAAAGATGAAACTTAGATTTAAAGAGGGTGAGTGACTGTTCAGAGTCCAACAGCTAGGGGAGTATTTGATCTGGGCTTTTTGATTCTGAGATTACTGTTACGCTAGGCTGCCCACATAGACAACATTTTTACAAATGTGAAAATAAGTAACAAAATAAATAACCACTCCAAAATCTATTTTGTAAATTCGAATGGTATCTGTCATGGTTGCTGGAGCTTTATTAGCTACATTTTGGAGAGATACTGAAGTCTGAGATGTTTTTCTCTACTTTTTTGACTTTGTGGTCACTCCAAGGGACTGAGACATGTCTGCTTCTGCCATGTTCCACCTCGACTACTACCACCTCCTGAATAAAGAAAGTACATTCTCAAGATCTGTGGTCTCAGGCCATGGACAAAATATGGGACTTCCATGTGTCTCCGCCCCAAGGAGGACATTTCCAGGGTGAGGGAGATTGTCTGACTCTACAGGATTCCCCAGGGCAGCTAAGTGACATTGAATAGGGGTCTGAGGTCATATTCCTGAGTTCGAATCTGGCCTTAGACACTTACTAGTTTGTGTGATCCTGGGCAAGTCAAGCCACTTCATCCTGTTTGCCTCAGTTCCTCATCTGTGAAATGGGCTGGAGAAGGAAGCGGCATTCCACTCCAATATCTTTGCCAAGAAAACCCCAAATGGTGTCTTGAACAGCAGCGACAACAGGATTCCCCCTCCTGGAATACAGGATCCTTGGATCTGTTTTATGAAGAAGGGAAAACAAAAAGAAGCCCCATAAAGACGGAGCCAGTCTGTCAAGCTTCATTTTAGAGACCACATAGAAGGGCGGCTACTCTGATGAGAGTCTGTCCTCCTGAGAACCAGCCAGCCAATCATTTCGGAAGCGGTTCTGGCCACTGGGAACTAATCAGGAATTCTGTCCTCTCAGCAAGGGACCGGTGGAAATGACCACGCTCTCCACAGGGAGGCGCCCCTCAGATGCTCCAAACAAAGGCTGATGTCCTATAACTTCATCAAGTTGATTGTAGTAACTCATTAAATCAATCAGAAATGCTCTTAATCATCCCTCTCCCCCCAGCTTCACCCGACTTCACTGGTTTTTCTTAAAGGGAGGTATACATAGAGTCAAATGGGAGAAGGAGGGAGAGCAGATGGGCCCCAAGCTGGGAAATTTTGAGAAGAAATTCCCGAGAGGATGAAACAGAATGGAACTGAGGAGGCGGGTCAAGTATGAAGATGTACAACTCAATAAACGCTGAGTTTCTGCTACGTGCCAAACACCCAGAACCCAGAGCCCGAGACGGGGGTCAAAGATAAATAAAATCTGGGCCCAGGACCAATGGAGCTCAAAGCCCCGGAGAGATACGCATGTGAGACACATACAGAGAGGATGACAAGTCACTCCAAGTCACAGAGAAAGTCAGTGGCTATCGATGGAGGGACAAGTGTCCCGCTACCTGTGTTGAGCACATCTTCTTTCGGCAAATTAAAATGGGCTGCTTATAACATACACTCACATCTCAGTTCACATTAAGAATACAGCTTAAGGGCAGATAAGTGTCACAGTGGATTAGAGCACCAGCCCTGAAGTCAGGAGGACCTGAGTTCAAATTTGACCTCAGACACTCAACACTTCCTAGCTGTGTGACCCTGGGCACTTAATCCCAATTGCCTAGAAAGAGAGAGAGAGAGAGAGAGAGAGAGAGAGAGAGAGAGAGAGAGAGAGAGAGGAAGAAAGGAAGGAGGGAAAGGAGGGAATGAAGAGGAAAGGAAGGAAGGAAGGAAGGAAGGAAGGAAGGAAGAAAGAAAGAAAGAAAGAAAGAAAGAAAGAAAGAAAGAAAGAAAGAAAGAAAGAAAGAAAGAAAGAAAGAAAGAGAGAGAGAGAGAGAGAGAGAGAGAGGAAGAAAGGAAGGAGGGAAAGGAGGGAATGAAGAGGAAAGGAAGGAAGGAAGGAAGGAAGAAAGAAAGAAGAAAGAAGAAAGAAAGAAAGAAAGAAAGAAAGAAAGAAAGAAAGAAAAGAAAGAAAGAAAGAAAGAAAGAGAGAGAGAAGAGAGAAAGAGGAGAGAGAGAGAGAGAGAGGGAGGGAGGGAGGGAGGGAGGAAGGAAGGAAGGAAGAAAGAAAGAAAGAAGAAAGAAAGAAAGAAAGAAAGAAAGAAAGAAAGAAAGAAAGAAAGAAAGAAAGAAAGAAAGAAAGAAAGAAAGAAAGAGAGAGAGAGAAAGAAGAAAGAAAGAAAGAGAGAGAGAGAAAGAAGAAAGAAAGAAAGAAAGAAAGAAAGAAAGAAAGAAGAAAGAAAGAAAGAAAGAAAGAAAGAAAGAAAGAAAGAAAGAAAGAAAGAAAGAAAGAAAGAAAGAAAGAAAGAGGGAGAGAGGGAGGGAAG
>NC_133617.1:672034555-672042055 GCF_048593235.1 Sminthopsis crassicaudata
ATTAGCCATTTGACTAATGAAGATTAGTTATATAACTGACAAGTCACTTTATCCCTCTAAGGCCCCATTTTCTTATCTGTAACATGTAGTACTTGTAATATTACTTTGCAATGTTATTGTAAGCTCAAATGATATAATTTATATAAAGTGCTTTACAAATCTTAGGGTGCTAAATATATTTGTACTATGACTTTTCTCTGTGGGTCAGACCAGACACTCCTGGAATATGGAGGGACAAGATATGCTGGACATATGTGTCAATAGGTCCAGTATTTCAGGGGAATTGGGGGCAGAGAGACAGAGCTAGAGATAGAGAAAGACAGAGACAGAGAGAGACAGAAAAGAGCAGGCACAATGATAGGAGATGGGGACAGAAGGTAACCTGATGAAAGGCTGTCCTGAAGTCCCTTGGACAGATGACCTAAGACTCCTAAAGGAAGATCAATGAAATGTCTTCTTCAGCCCATGCTGAGGTTCTGTTAATTTTTAAGCCCCTAAAGGAAAAGCTTGAACAATTAAACTTCCCAGAGAAATGGATCTCTTGTCATCTGTTTGGAGCCTCTTATGTGGGGAAATGGGGCAGGAAGTAAGGAATGAATGGGAGCCACAGAATGATAGAGGCAGATCAGGAAAGGATCTTTGAATCATCTGATCCAATTCCTTCATTTTACAAATGTGGAAACTTGAGTCCTAGAGAAGTTAAATGACTTGTTCAAGGTCATACACCTAAGTTTGGTGTGGCGGTGCTATAATGAAGGCGATTTCATTAGAAGTAGAGCTGGAAAGAACTTTGCTATTGTAGAGTTGTTTCAGTTGCATTCAATTTTCTGTGACCCCATTTGGGGTTTTCTTGGCAAAGTCACTGGAATGGTTTCTCCACTTCCTTCTCCAGCTCATTTAACAAATGGAGAAACTGAGGCAAACAGGATTAAGTGCCTTGGCCAGGTTCACACAGCCAGCAAGTATCTGAAGCCAGATTTTAATTCAGGAAGACAAGTCTTCCTGACTTCAGGACAGGCATTTTACCCACTGTGCCACCTGCTGCCCTTTGATACCAACATCAGAATCTGAACACAGAGTCCTCTTGACTTTAAATCTGACATTTTTTCCATTGTACCCTGCTGCTATCCGCTGCATCCAGGGTCATCTCCAGTTGTCCTGATCTATATCTTGTCACTGGGCCCAGATGGCTCTGGAGAAGAAAGTGAAGGTGGTGACTTCCCATCCCTCCCTCACTTAAATCCAATTCACTTGCATGTCATGACATCTCCTTCCTGATGTCATGGTCCTCCTCCAGAACGAAGGGCAAACAACAACAGTAGGATGTGGCTGTTTTTCATTTACTCTGAAGCCGGGAGACCTGGGAGCTTCAATAAAAATTTCCATTTAAAAATGTCTTTTTCCTGGGAGTCTCCTTCTCTGCTTTTTTTCTTCCTGACCTTTCTCTGTCTCCTTTTCCAGCCTTACTTGCTTAAAATAGGAAGGGAGAAAGATGAAATGAAATGGGAGGCGGGCAGCCTTGCAGGGAGGGAGGTACGAATGGGAAACCATAGATAGACAAACAGACAGGTAGATACATGCAGCCATAGACAGGCAGGTAAGAAGAAATAGATATACCTAGATAGCCAGACAGATTGGCAGATGGATATACACAGCGATAGACAGGTGGATAAGAAAAGGCAGACATAGATAGATTTATAGACAGACAAATAGATGGATTTAGGCAACCACAGACAGGCAGGTAAGAAGAAATAGGCAGACATAGGTAGGCAGACACCCAGAGGCAATAAGGAATACTGAGGGGACCTCACAATGGAAAGTTACAATAAGTAGGCTGAGCGATGCTGGTCAGATGGAGGTTATAGATGGAGGTACCCCATAGACACATCAGCCAGGCCCCAGTGTCCACTGTGCAGGAGCTTAGCTTCCAACTGTTCCATCCCTCAGGAAAGGACCCCCACCATCTCCCTCTTCCGAGACATTCTCCCCCCCCCAAATTCTCCTCAGCCTCACTCAGCACCTCAGTGAGGGCCCCCCAGCCCAGGGGGAGGGGATGATATTAAGGCCATTGCTATTTCTGTGGCTTTTCCTTTGAGCCTCTGAGACCTAATTATCCTTTTAAAAAATGAAATTAGTTAAAAAGGGAAAGAAAAAACCTCACCCACCAACAGCCTGGGTGTCCTTTGAAGCCTCCTCAATTTCCATCTCCATCTTTTATGTTCTCCTCCCTTCACATCTGGGGCAGATTCCAGTCCCCAAAATGGGGGGTCCACAGTTCTTGTCTGCCCTGCTATAAAAACAAGTCCCAGTGCTCAGAGAGCTCAGGGGAAATGTTCAATCCCATCCTATAAGACTTTCCTGAGTCTTATAAAAGAAATATTCAGTTCTGTACCCAGCTAGGCTGTGGAAGATAGAGGTAGTGACCATAGATTTCTCACACATAGTAGGAATTCCATAAATATTTGTTGAATAAATCTGTCCAATGAACCAATGTGGCAGAGAGCTCTGGACTTGGAATCCAAAAATATGAGTAAAAGCCCCAGTTGTCTACCTACTAACTGTGTGACATGGACAAGTTTTTCCCCTTCTCCTCTATAAATTTCAGGGATTGGACTGAACAATCTTTAAGATAAAAAAATTTTAAAAAGAATCTTTAAAATCCCTTCCAACTCTAATATTGTACCATAGACCTATGAAATGGAGAGGTAAATGTGGGCTGTGATATTAGGAAAAGTATCAGGGAAAGAAATTGAGTTAGTCCTTGAAGAATGAATAGGATTTTCATAGACAAGAGAGGAAAATTAGTCAGTCAAGTAACAATCATTTATGCAGCTCCTACTGTATGTATGCCAGGCACTGAGCTAGGCACTGGGGGTGCAAATACAAGGAAGAAAGTCATTTTATCTCAAGGAATTTATATTCTAATGGATGATGGAGGACAGATGATGAAGAAGGGGAAGAAGCCTGTGAAAATATAATCAAAAGCTTGGCTTAGGGATGTGGAGACATTGGTGGACTCCATAGAGTCCGGATTTAGAGCTGGTGTAGGGCATGGTTCTTGGAGGTCACCAGGTAGAACCTTTTCACTTTACAGAACAGAAAATGTCAGACTTAGAGCTCCAATTAGTGGGAGGTAGTGGAAGATAGGATGGGGGGATCCTGGGCTTGGGGTAGAGCAGAATTCAAAGCTAAGGAGAAAACTTTCCTTCCCTTTCCCCTTCCCTGGTGTACCCCAAGCACCGATCCTGGCTGGCTCTCAAGGCTCCATCAATCCAGCTGGTATTTGGACATGGCATAAGTCCCACTCCCCCAGCACCTGCTCCCCCCTGCCCATTAACAAACTGTTCTGGGCTTCATTCCTGGGAAATACCAAATCTTATCTGGGCATCTCTGGGTAAAAAACCTCTTTGCTTCTCCAACCTATCCTCCAATGTTCTGTCTGCTACACAACTTAAGTTATTTTACCTCAGTCCATCTCACTTCCACTCACTTTGACTCACCTCATCTCACCTCAAGGTCATTAATTTAATTTAATTCAATTCAATTGACATATGCACACTAATTTTTTTCATTATTATGCATTTCTTCTGTTTGTGTCTTATTTCTCTAACTAGACCATAGATTCCTTGTTGATAGGGTTGTATTATTGTCTTCTCTTCTCCTACACCCAGCATCTAGCACTGAGTTGGTCACGTAACATGTGATTCACTGAATCATTAAAAATATTAAGTTGACATTGGTGCAGGTCTACTTTGTTATGGAGTATTCTACAACCATTATCTCATCTGATTTTTACAACAGCTCTGTGATGCCATTTGACAGATGGGGAAACCAAGTTTAGAGAAGGGAGGTCACAGGTAATATTAGAACCAGGATTTAAGCCCAGGTATGCAGACTCCAGGTCCGGAAATGGTTCCACACCACGGGAACTATTACTTTTCAGTCTGTCATTGCCGTATGCTTGCTTATTCTGCTGTAATCTACATTTCGGCTCAGAGGGAACTCCTGCAGTTTCCTGCCTCCCCATCCTCTGGGGACATCCCCTCCTCCTCCAGGTTCTTTTCCTATCTCAAAGACTTAAACTCTGAGTATTTACACAGCCCTCCAGGAATGAGTTCCCCAGATAGCTCTTCTCTGTGTCTATTTGTATCTCCATCTTTTTGTCTGTATCTGTATCTGCGTCCCTCTTATTTTGGAAGTGTGATGAGGAGAGAGAGAAGAAGAGGAGGAAAAAGGGGAAAGACAAACATTCAACCATTGTAAAGAACAAGATTAATTTCAGATTTATTCACACACACACACACACACACACACACACACACACACACACACACACACACACACACAATTTCTAATCATTCTGGCTCAACTGGAAAGGAAGGCCTTGCTTCTGGAGCAGCAAGCTACTTGTCCATCCCTACAGGTCTTCAGGCAGGGGCCGGATGACCCCCTCCCAGGGATGTTGCTCAGGTAGGGATTGGTCAGCAAGTTCTAAGTTTCTTGAGAAGAAGGGCTTTTTATATTCCAAAGACCTTGCCCATAGGGAATAAAGAAGGGATGGGCGCTTTCATGAGGATGGGAAACTCCCTTATGAGGAAACTCCATCTGCTGATGCAGATTAGCATCTTTTGTGCTGCTTGTAGTTTTAGAGAGCTGTCTAAAGCACTAAGGGATTAAACAACCTTCTCAGGATCACATCTTCAGTATTTGTCAGTAGGATTTGAATCCAGGTCTTTCTGGTTCTGAGACCATTTCTCTATTCACCAAACCATGTTGTCTTTCCTAATAACAGCTTATTAGATACTTGCTGAGTTGACTTGACTGGCCTTGTTTCCAGCTCTGAGATCTTGTCATCTCATGGAGGGGAAGCCTTGATACTGTAGAGCTTAATCCCCTGGTAGGCTGAGGACATGATCTCCCTACCCCCACCGGGTGGAACCCATTCTTGCTGGATGGTCTCTTTATGCAGTGGTGGGATAGGGCTCTCCCTCCAATATCAGAAGTAAAGGCAGAAGCAGTCAGCCACACAGTTGGGCCCACAGATTGAGTGCTGACCTGAGGACCAGACTACCTGAATTATCCTTGCCTCTGCCTCTGTGTGGCCTAAGAAAAACATCAGAGCTTCAATGTTTCCATCCATCAAATGGGACTAAGAAGCCCTGATTTGCTTCTTGGGAAAACTCAGAAGAGATTCTGAAAGGGAAAGCTCTTTGTATAGCATAAACTCAGGCAGGCAGAAGGAGTATTATTAGCTGGCTTTTCTCCTGAACCCTGGAGGGGCCCTAAGGAGCTCAGAACGCTTTGGGCAAGGATTTTTTTTAAGGAAGCTGATCAAAAGCTTGCAATAAGATGCCTTATCTCACTGTTGACTCCCAAATATCCTTGAAGTCCTGACCACACAAACTTTAACTGAAAGAGAGTAGAGAGGTAATATCAGGGGGATAATGTCATTTAAATTACATCATAGGAGCAGTTACTGGTCAAAGAATCACAGACTCAGAGTGTCTGTCAGAACTGGAAGGGCGCTCTTTATGTTTTATAAAATATAAAGTAGAACGGGCCTTAGAACACAGAAAATGGAAAGTCAGAGCTGGAAAAGGGCTTGGACGTAGAATGTTAGAGCAGAGAGATGCAGCAAAACACAGAATGTCAGAATGTTAGAACACAGAATGAAGCATACTGGACCTTCTCCTTCCTGTGTCCTTTCTCTTCCTTTCCCTCAGCTATCAGTCCATGTTACCTTGGAGCCTGCATTTGCATGTGTCCCTTCCGTGTCCTGGACAGCCTGTGCCTTCTCTGTCTCAGCCAGCCTTGGGTCAATGCTGCAGCTCTGCCCTGGCTCCTCAGGGAGGAATGGCCAACCCCATTCTCTTCTCTTCCCTCTCTCTTTCTGTTCCTCCCTTCTCTTTTTTCCATATTGCTCCCTTCTCACTTTGTCTTACATTCTTCTCTATTTCCCTCCTCCTTTTTTAAGATCTTAAAATAGCCATTCAGAGATATGCCCATTTCCTTTTTTTATATAAAACTTTCAAATTTCAAAACATATGCATCAATAATTTTCAACATTCACCCTTGCAAAATCTTGTGTTTTAAATTTTTTCTATGTCCCTTTCCCCCACCCCTCCCCTAGATGACAAGTAATCTAATATATGTTAAGCAGTGTAATTCTTCTATACATACTTCCACATTTATTATGCTGCACAAGAAAAATCAGATCAAAAAGGAGAAAGAAAATGAGAAAGAAAACAAAATTCAAGCAAACAACTACAAAAAATGGGAAAATGCTATGTTGTGATCCATATTTAGTCCCCACACTCTCTCGTTGGGCACAGATGGCTTTCTCCATCACAAAATCATTGGAACTGGCCTGAATCATCTCAATATGAGCCATGTCCATCAGAATTGATCAAAGTATAATCTTGTTGTTGCTGTGTACCATGTTCTCTTGGTTCTACTCACTTCATTAGCATCAATTCATGAAAGTCCCTCCCGGTCTATCTGAAGTCATCCTGCTGGTCATTTCTTACAGAACAATAATATTCCATAACATTCATATACCACAACTCAGCCATTTCCAACTGATGGGCATCCACTCAGTTCCCAATTCCTTGCCACTACAAAAAGGGCTGCCACAAACATTTTTGCACCTGTGATGCTCATTTCCTCTTGATCTGCAACTTGCCCTCCATGAATGTGTAGGCTTAAGTGATCCCTTGCACTGGTATTGATTAGATCCTATTGCCTTTTTGTACTGGGGAGGGGAGCAGAACCACAGGATCAGCCATCTATAATTGGAAGGGTTTGGGGACATGTAATCCAATCTTCTCAGTTTAGAGCTGAGGAAGCTTAAGTCACTTGCTCGAGACCATAAATGTACTAAGTGGCAAGGCTAGATTTGAAGCCAGGTTTTCTGACTATAGCCAGTACTCTTGGTACCATACTGTTTTCCACAGGCTTCTTATGGATATAGCCTCTTCCACATGCAGAAGGCTCAGTTCAGAAAGATGTAGGCAAGGAGGCTCCTATCTATCTATTCAGGACAGATCAACGCCCTGGGAAAGGGTCAGTTTTTCTCCTAATTTTGCCACCAATTTCTCAGATTCTTTTTTTTCTTTCTTTCTGAGTCTGGGGTTAAGTGACTTGCCCAGGGTCACACAGCTAGGAAGTGTTAAGTGTCTGAGACCAGATTTGAACTCGGGTCCTCCTGAATTCAGGCTGGTGCTCTATCCACTGCGCACCTAGCTGCCCCCCTTTTTCAGATTCTTTTTTTTCAATTTCTCATTTATAACATCCTCTACACACATCCCTCTCAGATTAATCTTCAAAAAGTAAATCTCAGTCACATCTATTCCCATTCTCAAATACATAATTTTCTATTGCTACTTCTTCCTCTAATATCCTTAATCTGCCATTCAATTCCCCAGTTGTCTATTCCCCCATCCCTCTGTAATCCTTTTCTCCACTTGTGCTCATCTCCTTGAAGTCCCCAGGTTCACATTA